>NC_033801.1:130591910-130612802 GCF_001876935.1 Asparagus officinalis | reverse complement strand
TCTAACCCCCCCCCCCCCACCCCCAACCCCAAAAAAAAAACCCCAACCAAAAAGAAAAGGAAAAAACTTCCAAATTTTAACATTGTAAGTAACTATGTGGTCAATTAATCAAAATAAATGCAAAAAATTTTGGAAAATTTGTCTTTAAGCTCCAAAAGTCTTCATAGAAAATCCTTACATGATTTTTTACTACTTCCATGGTTTTATATGTAATTTTCAAAATTTTCAAGAAGTTATTTCTAATTTCTAGATTTTAAAAAGGGTTGTTAGTAATTTTCAATTTTTGTATGGAGCTTTTTGTAATATTATAATTTTCGTGTAGTTGGTTGTATTTTTTGAACTTTTAGGGTCTTATTGCAATTTTTAAATTATTCAGATGCCTTTGTACAATTCTAGATTTTCCATTGGGTTGTTTATAATTTTTGTGTTTTAATGAGTCTATTTATAGTTTTTGGAGTTTTCATGAGATTATCTATAATTTTTAAATTTTAAAGTGGTTGTTTATGATTTTTAAATTTTTTAGGGTGTTCTTTCTATTTTTTTAAATTTTTTAGGGCTTGCTGGTAATCATCAGATTTTTCAGTGGGTTGTTTGTAGTTTCATATTTTTGACAGGACTATTTGAACTCTTTATCTTTTTAAGAGTTGTTTGTAATTTTATAGGTTTTGTGGTTTTCTAAAATTCTAAATTTATCATGGATTTGAAAACATTTGTGGGCCTAGTTTCAAACAATTGAATTTATTGGATGTCTAGTGAAATGTATCTTTTAAAACTTGAGGAGAGCTACGTGACAAATTTTTGAAATTTAAAGCTAATTGTAAATCCTCCTTTATATATAAAAGAGAAAACAATAAAAAAATGTGATGATTAGATTTTTTAATTATGGGTAAGTATGATTTGATTAGGATTACCAAATTTTTTAGTATAACTAGAACTTTCTAATTTTAGATAGATTTAATTTGATTAGAATTCTAATTATGGAAAATAAATCCAATTCTGTTGGGACAAACGCGAGGCCCAATAGAGCAGGGTCGCAGCAATAGTAGAGCAAAAGTAAATATAAAATGATAGATACACAGATTTACGTGGTTCGGCATTTGATTGCCTACGTTCATGGACAAGGATAAAAGAATCCACTATGAGGAGAAAACTCTGGAGTTATAATCTCTCTTTACAAGGAGATACTCTCTCTATTTTTTCTCTCTCTCACTCTTCTATATGAGGAGTTGTTTCTGGGATGAGTTTTTCCTTAAGGATTTGGATCATATTTATAGGGTTTGGAAAAACACTATGCACAATAAAATGTTGATATTTTACTATGCTGTGGGGCCCGTCATTTTTGTTTTCTTTTTACTAATTTCAAACACAGTGCCAACTATTCTTTCGGTGCCTAAAAGAAGGCTGAAGTCTTCTTTGGCTGCTATCAAATAAATGTGGGTGGCTAATTGCTGACAATCTTTCACTTAAAAATTTGATTGAGTATCAATCATATCTTCACACCATTCTTTCTATCTTGTCATCTTCATATTGCTTACGTATCTGACAGACCACATGAGGATCTACACCAAATGAATTTGTCAGTATTGACTGTTTTTGTCAAAAAGTCTGCTAGGTTGTCTTTAGTGTGAATTTTCTGTATATCCACTACTCCTTCTTCCACTTTCTGACGAACGAAGTGATACTGAACTCGAATGTGTTTGGTCTTTGAATGAAAGACTGGATTTCTTGCCAAATGCAAAGCACTCTAACTGTCACAAAATAAAGATATCTTCTTTTGTTCGTGGCCGAGTTCCTCCAGCACCATCTTCAACCATATCACTTCTTTACTAGCTTGTGTAGGTGCTACATATTCTGTTTCTGTTGTTGAAGTAGCCACAACTGACTGTAGTTTTGAAACTCAGCTTACAGCTCCGCCAGTAAGTGCAAACACATAGCATGTGGTGGATTTGCTATTATCACGATCACCTGCATAATCAAAATTAACATATCCACTGACAATAAAATCAGATCCCCCATAACATAATGCAATATTTGAGGTTCTTTGAATGTATCTTAGAACCCTCTTTACAGCATTCCAATGCTCTTTACCAGGATTCGCCATGTATCGACTAACTACTCCCACTGCTTATACAATGTCTGGTCTTGTACAAATCATAACAAATATTAAGCTTCCCACTGCTGATGCGTACGGTACTCGAGACATCTCCATCCTCTCTTCTTCACTGCTAGGACTCATACTGGAGGATAACTTAAAATTAACAGAAAGTGGGGTAGAAATTAACTTACAATCTTACATATTAAAGCGCCGCAATATTTTCTATTAATTCTGTCTCGGTAAATTTACATCCCTAGAATCTTGTTTACAGATCCTAAATCCTTTATTTCAAATTCTCTAGCCAACTGAGCCTTTAATTCTTTGATACGATCTTGGTTGGGGCCTACAACCAACATGTTGTCAACATACAATAATAAGATAACAAAGTTATTTTCACCAAACCTCTTAAAATATGCACAAGGGTATGAATTAAGTCTGTTGTATCCAAGACTCATGATGAATGAATCAAATCTCTTATACCAACACCTCGGCACCTACTTTAGACCGTACAGAGATTTGTTCAATCTGCAAACCAAGTTCTCTTTTTCTTTTTCTTCAAAACCTTCTGGTTGGAGCATGTAAATTTCTTCTTCAAGATCTCCATGAAGAAATGTTGTTTTCACATCTTGCTACTCTAGATGTAAGTCAAATATAACGCTCATAGCCAGGACTATTCGGACTGTTGTAAGTCGAACTACAGGAGAAAATATTTCATTAAAATCAATACATTCTTTCTGAGCATATCCTTTTACCACCAATCTAGCACGATATCACTCCACTTGATCATCGTCATTTCGCTTGATCTTGTAGACCCATTTGTTTCCAATGGTCTTTCCCTTATGGCAGTGACACAAGTTCCCAAGTCTTGTTCTTATGGAAAGTTTCAATTTCTTCCTACATTGCTGCCATCCACAAAGATGCATCTGTGCTATTTATAACTTTATGAAAAGTTAATGCCTCTCCATCTTTTGTTAGAAGATAGTATGCAACATTACTCTCCATAATATACTCCGAGTGCCAAGTCGATGGTCTTCTCTCACGAGTTGACATTCGAATTTCTGGAGCCTCGGACTCGACCGGTTCTTCTACATCATGCTCCGGTGTTGCTTCAGAAGAATTCAGATTATCTTCTACCTAAACGGCTACAGTCTCTGAGTCCTTCCTTGAATTGCTTTCTTTTTCATCACTTTGTAGTTAGTTCTCTACATAGATAACATCTCTACTGATGATAACCTTACGGGCAGTGGGATCACACAGATGATACCCCTTTACTCCATCAGAATACCCCAAGAATATGCATTTTCTAGATTTTGAATCCAACTTTGTAATTTCTTAGGCATTGTACATTATGTACACTAGACTTCCAAATATATGAAGGTTAGAATAATCAGCTGGCTTGCGAGTCCACATCTCCATCGGCGTCTTCAATTGTATTACAGTTGATGGAGATGGATTCACCACATAACAGGCAGTTTTTACTGCTTTCGCCCAAAAGACTTTATGATACGGGTGTATCTTCTCTTCGGGATTTTAGCGATCCTTATGGGAGCTTGAGGATAGATGATTCTCATGATAGCATGAGAATAGAGGTGTAAAACAGTACAGTGGAATGCAGGTGGAAGCGTGGAACGAGATGACGAGCAGCAGATTCGAAAAATCCAGTTTTCTGCTCGTGAGTCGACTCATACATGAACATGAGTCGACTCATCAGGTTGAGTCGACTCATGACTGTCATGAGTCGACTCACAAAACCCATATGTCATGAGTCGGCCGTTTTGTCAAAAATTTCTGCTCGGTCGACTCATCAGTTTTATGAGTCGACCCATATGTCATGAGTCGACTCATCGATGGTTTCCTGGTTTGGTTGGGTTTCTGTTCACACGAATTCCTCTTGGTTTTGCGCTTAGTTATTTACCAGATTACCATCCATGTTTGTACACCTATATAAAGGATTGTTTTAGGGTTTCTAAGCAATCGGAGGTAATTAAGAGAGATTATAATCATTGTATTAGGGTTTAGAGAGGATTGAGAGGTTGTTCTCGATTCTAATGAGATTGTGAGGGAGAGATTTGTAATAATTGATTCTTCATAATCTTGAGAAGATATTTTTCTTTGTCATACTGAATTTTTCTTATGTTTTAGTTGTCTTCTTCTCAACCCACCTTTTGGTAATTTCACGACCAAAGGGTACTCGCACAGCACCTCGTATCAAGTTGGTATCAGAGCAATCAGATCATGTGTAGAGGGCATCCTGTGTATGGTCCTTACTCGATCACAGTACAAAAAGCTTGGCGAGATCCTTATTTCCTTGAAAGAAATCCAGAAGATAAGGAAGGAGAAGATGGCTGAAGCAGATAATTCAGCAAGACTTGATGCCATGGAGAAGCAAATCGAGAGGATCGGTTCGACAGTCAGTCAGCTCGTAGGTCTCATTAACAAAGGGGACAAAAGGGAGGAATCTTCTTCGAAGGGTAAGAAGAAACTCGTCGAGTCCAATGAAGAGAGAGAGAAATCTAATTCAGATGGGGAGGCTGAGATTGTTAAGACTGCTGGACATCAAGGGGGTAAAAATAATTACCAGAATTTGTAGATAGACTTCAAGATTGAGATTCCTGTTTATGATGGGAGTATCAATATGAAGAAACTCGATGATTGGATCGAGCGTATGGAGATGTACTTCACCCTTTACGGATATTCATCCAAGGAGAAGATAGTGTTCGCGACATTGAATATTTCAGGGCACGCGTTGACGTGGTGGAAATCCTACTGCAAGCAGGAGAAGAAGACGGTATCGTGGAACAAGTTCAAGGAGTTATTGAGGAAATAGTTCTACCCGGTGGGATTCCTTGAAGAGCGTTGGTACAAGTGGTACAGCTTGCGCCAAAGGGTCAATCAAACCGTTCAAGAATACACCACAGAGTTCCAACAACAGACGATGGTCCTCAACATTTCAACAGAGGAATATTCTGTATTTATGAAGTATATGGTAGGATTGAGCGATTACATCCGAAAGGAGATGAAGCTATTCACGGTGGAATCAATTGCAGAGACGATCGTGAAGGTTATTGCCCTCGAGGGCAAGCAAAAGAAGGGCAACGAGGCTAAGGGAGACTCCAAACAGACGGGAGTCGAGTCTAGTGGTTCTCAATCTAAGGAGGAGAAGAAGAAGGGTGATACAGGGAAACCAGGGCTGATTTGTAATCACTGCGAGAAGACAGGGCACACAGCTGATCGGTGCTGGGAGAAATATCCTCATCTCAAGCCAAGAGGGTTGAAGAAGAAGGAGGAGAAAAAGGCATACATGATAGCTCAAGGTCTGAAAGAAGTCCCGGGGATGACAGAGCCCAACAGTAGTCTCAACCTTATGGTGGGAAAGCAGACCACGAAAGAGGATGACGACCCGAGAGAGCAACTCTTTGTTCTTAAGTTGCAAGTGAAGACCAGTTTGGTTGATGCCATTGTTGATTCAGGCAGTGAGAAGAATTTAATATCCGGGGCATTGGTTCAGAAGCTGGGTCTGAAGACGGTCAAGCATCCGAAGCCCTATCCATGGGGGTGGATTCAGAAGGAGGAGAAACTGAGTGTAGTTGATCAATGCACTGTCAGATTTGTACTACACGAGTCGTATATTAACGAGGTCACGTGCGACGTTGTTCCATTGGATATTTGTCAGATTATACTAGGCAATCCATACTTATGAGATAGATATGCGATCTACGAGAGGCGGGCTCAGAAGTACACATTCACTAAGGATGGTGAAAAGTTCATATTTTGTTCGGCATCTCTTCCGAGGGAGATAAGCTTGGGGACGGTGACGCGAGCGAAGAGACTAGTGAATGCAAGCAAGAAGTTTGTCTCGCTGTGCATTAGACTTCCAAAAAAGCCATCGATAAAGGATTGCAACTTGGGGCGAAAGGTGACTACGACGAGACGCGGGATGGAGGAGATGTTTCCGATCGGACGTAGAGACCGGATTCCTAGCAAGGCCAAGTGGTGCATAAAAGATGGAGGAGCTCAAGAGTTTCCTCAGCAAAAGTTCTAACTTGAACGAGACTTCAAGTTCCTAAAGAGGGGACTCATGATACGGGTGTATCTTCTCTTCGGGAGCTTGGCGATCCTCATGGGAGCTTGAGGATAGATGATTCTCATGATAGCATGAGAATAGAGGTGTAAAACAGTATAGTGGAATGCAGGTGGAAGCGTGGAACGAGACGACGAGCAGCAGATTCGAAGAATCCAGTTTTCAGCTCGTGAGTTGACTTATACATGAACATGAGTCGACTCATCAGGTTGAGTCAACTCATAACTGTCATGAGTCGACTCACGAAACCCAACCATTTTGTCAAAAGTTTCTGCTCGGTCGACTCATCAGTTTTATGAGTCGACCCATATATCATGAGTCGACTCATCTCAGTCATGAGTCAACTCATCGACAGTTTCCTAGTTTGGTTGGGTTTCTGTTCACACGAATTCCTGTTGATTTTGAGCTTGGTTATTTACCAGATTGCCATCCATGTTTGTACACCTATATAAAAGATTGTTTTAGGGTTTCTAAGCAATCAGAGGTAATTAAGAGAGATTCTAATCATTGTGTTAGGGTTTAGAGAGGATTGAGAGGTTGTTCTCGATTCTAGTGAGATTGGGAGGGAGAGATTTGTAATAATTGATTTTTCATAATCTAGAGAAGGTATTTTCCTTCGCCATACTGAATTGTTCTTGTGTTTTAGTTGTCTTCTTCTTAACCCACCTTTTGGTAATTCCGTGACCAAAGGGTGCTCGCACAGCAACTCGTATAACTTTATCCTAAAGGACATAAAATACTTTGCTCCTCTTAAGGATGTAACCGGTTCTTGCCATACATCAGAATAAACCAGTTCTAGAATAGCCTTGCTTGTTGAACTCGATGTGTTGAACTTCAGCCGATGCTGCTTACTTGTAACACAATGCTCGCAGAATAGAAGAGTTACCGAATTAAGTCTAGGAAGCAGCTTCTGATCGGAGAGAATCTTCAAGCCTTGTTCTGACATGTGGCCTAGTTTATGATGCCACATCATGGTTTGTTTTTCTCCACGGCTGGTTGATACCACACATGAATCAGATTCCTGCAGGGTTTCTTCCTTGAGCATATATAGATTTGCAGCTATCTTTTCTCCTTTTATTACCACAAGCGCCCCTCTAACTATCTTCATGATCCCGTTTTCTATATGGGTCTTGCACCCAAGCTCATCTAATTATCCCAAAGACAATAGATTCTTCTTCAAGCCCTTCACATGTCGCACGTCTTGAATGGTACGTATTATACTATCAAACATTTTGATTTTGATAGTGCTAATACCAGAAATCTCCAAGGCATGATCATTCCTCATGAATACAGATCCTCCTGAGATAGGTTCATATTTGTGAAACCATTCTCTCCGGGAGGTCATGTGCCAGGAGGCCGCTGAATCCAGAAGTCAGACATCAGCAAACCTCTTTCTGCCTTCATCAACAGTGGTTGCTCCACTGAATAAAATTTCAACATCGTCTGATGTGCTAACAACGCATCCTTGAGATGTTGATGGCTCTGAAGACTTTTTATTTGCACTCTTCTTATTATGCCAACAGTCCGATTTGACGTGCCCTCTTTTGCCATAGTTGTAGCATTTGATATTCTTCTTACTTCGTGATTTTGATCTACCATGGATATGACTCCCATCGGAGCCACGTTTCGTTGATCTTCCTTTCATCACCGTTAAAGCCTCCGCTTGTTACGAACTTACATGCATATCTTCCTTGTTCTTGCGTTGATTTTCTTCCTCCAGAACAGCGGCTGCAACATCGTCGAAGACTAGATTGTCCATGAGGATGTTGTTTGTCAGGTTGATGATGAGTTGATCATATGAGTCAGGTAGACTCTGAAGTAGAAGTTCTGCACGTTCATTCGCACCGATTGTATGCCCCAATGTTGTGAGTTGGGAGAACGGTGTGTTTAGGGTGTTGATGTGGTCGGTCATCGATGTAGATTCTGCCATCCTCAGAGTGTAAAGTCTCTTTTTTAAGAAGATTTTGTTGTGCATGGATTTCACCTCATATACCTTTGTTAGAGTATCCCGGATCTCTTTTGTTGTCTTCTTCTCCTCTATGCTTGATAGCATCCCGTCTGCTAATGCCAGATGGAGATTTGCAATAGCATTTTCGTCCATCTCGTTCTACTTCTTATCATCTGTGATATCGTCCGGCCTTGCACTGATGGTCGCCAGACAATTATATTTTCTCAAGATAGCCTTTATCTTCAACTTCCACAGTGAGAAATTACTCCCGTCGAATTTCTCGATCTTGAACTTTGCCGCTATTGCTTCTACCACGAATAGTAACTTCTTACTATCTCACGTAAATAGTAACTATATTTATGAATAGTAATCATATCTGTCAATAGTACCATACTTGTGAATAGTGTCGTATTTTTGAACAGTACCGTACTCGGGATAGTACCCGTCACCTTCAAAGGGTAAATGATAACCTAACTTATTTTCTGATGTGGAGGATCCACCTTTGGTGCAGGCCACAGAGCATACGATAAGTAAAATATATACAAGCACCCTAAGTTGGCTCTGATATCACTTGTTGGGACAAACCCGGGGCCCAATAGAGCAGGGCCGCAGCAATAGTAGAGTAAAAATAGAGATAAAATGATAGACACACAGATTTACGTGGTTCAACACTTGATTGCCTATGTCCACAGGTAAGAATAGAAGAATCCACTATGAGGAGAAAACTCTGGAGTTACAATCTTTCTTTATAAGGAGATACTCTCTCTCTCTCTCTATTTTTTTCTCTCTCACTCTTCTATATGAGGAGTTGTTTCTTGGATGAGTTTTTCCTTAAGGATTTGGATCCTATTTATAGAGTTCGGAAAAATACTATGCACAATAAAATATTAATATTTTACTATGTTGTGGGGCTCATCATTTTTGTTTTCTTTTTACTAATTACAAACACAGTGCCAAACTCTTCTTTCGTTGCCTAAAAGAAGGCTGAAGTCTTCTTTGGCTGCTGTCAAATAAACGTGAGCGGCTAATTGCTGACAAATTCTATAAGAATTCTAATTTAATATAAAATAACGTGTCATGCTTTGTTTTGTACGCTTATGTGTCGTTTTGTGTCTTTAGGAGCACAACCAATTTCTCATTATATATATATGAAGGAGAGATGAACATGTCAACTTTTTATGACATTAGAAGTTCCATCACCTGAATTTCGAAGAAATATGTTAATCTTTTTCTTATTACTTAAAATTTGTTTTTAATTATTAAACTTTCCATGAAAGGACTTTTGCTGACTTATAGTCCAAGTGAACTAACTTATTCCTCACCTTTAATGCTGCACGGTACACCATTGTTTCTAATTTGATCATTTAGCAGTGGAATGCAAGCGAATACAACTGATATGCATTTGTTCTTAAACTAGAAATGAAAAAAGAAAGGAGTATCAAGCAACCAAAAGCAAACCGCTTTAAACAAGAAAATAGATGTCAGTTGTCAAGCTCACATTAAAAAAGCTCCCAAAATGGGTAGATTCATATTCTCAACTCAAACAAAAATCTTTAGTTTACACTTAAAAGCCGAAAAAAAACCCAATATTCACGAAATTTGATTTTAGAAAAGCAAAGACTTCGTTCCAATTATTAAGATGTGCAACATGGCAATGCCCAACATGTGAAAATTATTGCATTTGAGTAGTATAATGCATTAGCAGTGCATTTGGTGAGTAAATTGTTCAATATTCCAAGCGAATGAACCTTAGGCGAGTCAAAAGGTTATGAGGAAGTCTTTCAATAATTTAAACATACCAACATGATGAGGTGTAATACATAGAAAAATAACCACATTTTGGCCTTCTAAGTTGTGTAGTACTAGGACACAAGATTCTAAACCTCAATGCTAAGCAGCCTAAAAGAGTCCTACTTGTCCCACTTGCATGCATGCATACAATTGTGTTAGGTTATTCATTGCACCAAACTTGAGCACGTCACATGAGGTCCACAAGCTAAGGATCTTCAAAATCTTTTTATCTTTTACCAAATATTGCGCATCGATTGAGATCTCGTATTGAAATATGATTGGAATTTTGTCTTAGAATTGCAAGGGAATAAAGGGGATGGATGCACTCTAATGTGGTTGAAATCATCCAAATCATGTGTACAAAAGATCTTAACAAGCAACGACCTATTGGTGAAGTTGAGGCATAAAGAACGGACTCGAAAGATCAATAAAGTTTGAATGGATCGACTAAGATGGGTATGATATAAAATAAATTTTGGAGAATCGAAATATTTGTATTAATTTGGACGTCCTTTTACTATTTATGAAACTAATCTTGTTAGGTTATGAGTTGAAGAATCCTCCAATAATCTATCAGATAAAGGAAGCTTCAACTGAGAAGAGAACGAAAGCATAATTTTGTACCTTTTTAATTTTGAGAATCTGATGACTCTTTCTAAACCGTAACTTTGCAGCTTAGGGATATTCTAATAGCATTAACTAACCTTTGAATGCTTACCAATGTAACAGAATGTTGAATGAGCTTCGGTCCAAATAATTTCCTTAAAAGTGATTGAGTTGGAATCCTTTTGATGCTTTAGTTTAGTTTGTTTCGCATAGGAGTATGAGAATATTTGACTCGGTGGAGGAGACAATTTTCTACATTAATTTTAACATGTGTTTTTTCCTTTAAATTTATTATTATATATTTATTATTTACTAGTATATCAGTAAGTAGTCATGGAATGGTTCTTAAACTAATGGACTATAGTATTAAATTTCCGCATCAAAGCAAATATGGGGTTGGCCTATAAGCTCAACAGCTAGCAATATTGTTGGGGATTCGAAACAATCAATCGAATCCTTGCCCTTCCGGACCTTGTGTTGAAAGTAGGAAAGTAGGAATAAAACCACAAATAAAGATCTAACTTGCAAAAAACAGTAAGGGATATGAACACACAGATTTAACGAGGTTCGGCAACGTGCCTACGTCCTCGGGAGCCACACCACACAATCTCTTTATTAATTGAAAAAGAAAATACAAGCTCTCAAACAAGGGATTAATCTCTCTGAGATTCTCTCTCTCTTTGCAGTCAAAAAGCTCTCTTTTTTATGTAGTTCAAACCCTAAAATCGTTTGGGGTATATATAGAATCCTGGTTGAAACAGATTCCTAAACAGAACAGGAAAACTGTATCTGTTCGCTCGTTTTTTCTAATCTTTTTGATTCCATCTCTTGTCTCGAACTTTGGGTCTACACCTTAGACTAACAATCTCCCACTTGGAGACCAAAGTGCCTGCAATGAGTTCCCCTGAACTCTCCCCTTCTTCGCATGTATCTTTTCCCCCCGAAAAATTCTTTCTTCAATCAACAATATCCCGGCGATCTCGCCGATCCTCGTAGTGAGGCTCCGCCTTCTTCTTCTACTCGTGAAGGCCAACTGAAGTTGCGCACAACTCCAGTTTCTCAATGGTGACTGCCTTCGTCAACATGTCCGCCGGATTTTGACTCCACAAAATCTTCATTAAATGCAACTTTCCGTCCTCGATGAGCGAGCGTATAAAATGGTATTTGACGTCGATGTGCTTTGTTCTGGCATGATATACTGGATTCTTGGCAAGATGTATAGCGCTCTGGCTATCACAATAAAGGACTCCTCTCCCTTGCTTCAGATCCAACTCTTCCAAGCAACCGTTCAACCAGATCATCTCCTTGCTTGCTTCAGTCACCACGACATACTCAGCCTCAGTTGTAGACAAAGTCACAATCTTCTGCAGACGTGAGACCCAGCTCACTGCTGTCGACGCTAAGGTATAAACATACCCGTGGTGCTTCGTCTCGTATCATGATCACCGGCTAAGTCCGCATCCACGTATCCCTGCAGCACCAACTCCTTCCTCCTGAAACATAGTGGCTTGTTCGTTGTTCCCCTCAAGTACCGCATTATCCACTTCACGGCCTCCCAATGCTGCTTTCCTGCATTGCTTGCAAATCTGCTTACAACTCCCACTGTATGGGCGGTGTCCGACCTCGTGCAAACCATCGCGTACATGAGACTCCCAATGGCCGAAGAATATGACACCCTGCTCATATGCTCTCTATCTGCATCTGTCTTAGGTGATTGCTCCTCAGATAGCTTAAACTGACTTCCAAGGGGTGTACTAACAACTTTAGCATTCTGCATGTTAAACCTCTGAAGTACCTTCTCAATGTATTCAGCTTGGCTCAATCTCAATGTCCCTTCAGCTTCATCCCTACTGATTCGCATCCTTAGAATCTGCTTCACTGCACCCAGATCCTTCATTGCAAATTCCTTTGCTAGCTGTCTCTTCAAACTGTTTATCTCTTCTAAACACGGTCCTGCTACCATCATGTCATCAACATATAATAACAAAATAATGAAGCTGGACTCGAACCTTTTGAAATAACAGCAATGATCCGAATTGCATCTTCTCTAGCTATTGTTCTGCATGAAGTTATCAAACTTCTTATACCACTGTCTAGGAGCCTGTTTCTAACTATATAAGCTCTTCTTGAGCTTGCACACCATCTCTTCCTTTCCTTCTTCAATGAAGCTAACAGGTTGCTTCATGTAGATTTCTTCATCCAAGTCACCATGAAGAAATGCATGTTTTCGTCAAAAGTTGGTCTCGTTGTGGAATTCATTATATCTTCGGTCGATTACAACAAATTCAAAAGAGATAGTCTTTTTATAAGACTTCTTTTACACAACAAAAGGAAAATTACAACTTTTTAGAAACAAACGCAGGATCGTTGTTTGGATCGTTGCTTGCGTGGGATCTTCGCCTGTGTCGGGAGCGCTTTGACTCGTGGACCACCGAATCACAGATTTTGATTGAATCGTGAGGTGTTTAATGATTCTTCCTTCGTTTATCGAAGTGAGAATTTGAAGTGAATATCTTATCGATATAAGATGTTCACTCTTCTAAAGATCAAGTCAGAGCTTAGATCTCTAGGAATCGCCCGAAGCTTCTTGAGGATTGTGAAGAAAGAAGACTCTCTCTCTTGCTCTAATTCACCAAAACTCAAGCCTTTTGCTCTAATCTACCCTCCCCCCTTTATTTCGTGTCTAGGGATGTATTTATAAGGGTATGAGTGCACAACAGTTGAAACGAAGGTGAAATAACCAACCAAATGGCTGTTCTTTGGCCACTGCAGTCAACACTGCCGTGGCTATTGGCGCGGCAGTGTGGACTGCCGCGGCTATTGGCGCGGCAGTGTGGACTGCCGCGGCCAAAGGGGTGGTTACCAGCACGTTCCATCGTGCTTGAAACCGTTCTCCCACGACCTTTAACCACCTTTTTTGTGGTTTAACTGCTTGTCCACGTCAGCACACGTTCTATCTCTAATATGCTGCCACGTGGGCTTCAATAATCATCAGATAACTGTATTATAACTGCTGTAGTACGCCCTATAATGACCGCGACACCTTAGGTTGTCGCGCCTTAGCCGCGGCACGATATGCTGCCGCGCCTTAGCCGTGGCACCATATGCTGCCGCGCCATGGCCGCGGCGCCATGAGCTGCCGCGCCGGAGCCGCGACACCAAGCGCTGTTTGTTGGTGTGTACATGTTCTTCCATGTTGTTTCGCTTCCTTTGAATCATTCCCTTCTGATTAAGAGAGCGGCGTTTATCGTCTTCTCTTTGCCTTGAGTGGTATTTGGATGTCTGTAAGCAATTTTTGACGCCTACAGATACCCCCTTCAAAGTATCTCAGACTCATTCTTTTTTGGAGAAGAGTCTGGGACACTTTGGATATGATAAATTTTCTTTGCAATTTCTTCAGTACTTTGTTGAGGAAGTTGTGTAACATAGTCTATGGATGGCTTCAATCCTTGACTTCTTTATCTTTTAGCTTATTCAGTGCTTTATAGAATAGCTAAAATTCCTCCGGTGCTGCGTTTATCGCGTGTCCATTGTCGAAGTCTTGAATTTGAACTGCCGTCGAAGAATGGAGAAATAGTTTATACTCATATGCTCTATTGGAGTGTTCGGGAAATAGTTTTAACCTCATATACCCGTTGGGAGGTTTGGGAAATAGTTTAACCTCATATACCCGTTGGAGAAATACGGTCCCTTTTTTGTTGGTAGAGATGAACCCAATGATGGAGAGGAAGAATTTTATATTCTATCTCCTGGTCTCTTTTTTTGTTGGTAGAGATAAACCTGAAATCGGAGAGGAAGAATTTTATATTCTATCTCCTGGTCTCTTGTTTGTTGGTAGAGATAAACCCGAAATCGGAGAGAAAGAATTTTATATTCTATCTCCTGGTGCAAAGGAAACTCACAGTGGAATCTCCACTTAGAGAATCTGGACGGGTTTGAATAATCCTAACTGTCATAAGGTTTGATTATTCAACTAAAAGTGGAGCTCTCGTTCATAGAAGGAATCGAGAGAGGATTTTAGTTGTGGTCCTAACTGTAGTAAGGTTTGACCAAGTGGGAGTTTTGAGACGATCCTAACTGTTTAAAGGTTTGTTCGTTCAATTTGTGGACCTCTCGTTCATTGAAGGAATCGAGAGGGGATTTTGGTTGTGGTCTTAACTGTAGTAAGGTTTGACCAAGTGGGAGTTTTGAGACGATCCTAACTGTTTAAAGGTTTGATCGTTCAATTTGTGGACCTCTCGTTCATTGAAGGAATCGAGAGGGGATTTTGGTTGTGGTCCTAACTGTAGTAAGGTTTGACCAAGTGGGAGTTTTGAGACGATCCTAACTGTTTAAAGGTTTGATCGTTCAATTTGTGGACCTCTCGTTCATTGAAGGAATCGAGAGGGGATTTTGGTTGTGGTCCTAACTGTAGGGAGTTTTGAGACGATCCTAACTGTTTAAAGGTTTGATCGTTCAATTTATGGACCTCTCGTTCATTGAAAGAATCGAGAGGGGGTTTTGGTTTTGGTCCTAACTGTTTAAATGTCTGACCAAATAAGGGTTTGAGACGATCCTAACTGTTTAAAGGTTTGATCGCTCGATTTGCGGACTTCCTGACCAAATAAGGGTTTGAGACGATCCTAACTGTTTAAAGGTTTGATCGCTCGATTTGCGGACTTCTCATTCGTGAAAGGAATCGAGAAGAGATTTTTGACTTTGGTCCTAACTGTTTAAAGGTTTGACCAAATAGGAGTTTCGTTTTTGACTTTGGTCCTAACTGTTTAAAGGTTTGACCAAATAGGAGTTTCGTGAGGGAAGATTGATCTAAAGAAATGATCGAATCTCATCTCAGCAAAAGAGTGACCAAATAGGAGTTTCGTGAGGGAAGATTGATCTAAAGAAATGATCGAATCTCATCTCAGCAAAAGAGTATTCGAAAATCATCGTGGGGATGTAGTGTTTATCATTTTGTTAGTAATGATCGGGTTATCCCTAAGAAAATTACATATAGCATTCTTCCGAGAACTTCCCGTTTACATGAACCATCCACCCCCAGCTTTTCTCATGAAACTGGATTTATCATTATATTCAGCTGCATGATCGGGTTATCCTTAAGAGTACTATGCATAGCGCTCTCCAGGAACTTCCCGTGAAAGAAAGGAAATAGTTTAGACTCATATACCTGTTGGAGTATCGAGGAGCAGTTTATACTCATATACTCTTCGGAGTGAGATGGAGAAGAAACTGGATTTATCATTATATTCAGCTGCATGATCAGGTTATCCTTAAGAGTACTATGCATGGCGCTCTCCAGGAACTTCCCGTGAAAGAAAGGAAATAGTTTAGACTCATATACCTGTTGGAGTATCGAGGAGCAGTTTATACTCGTATACTCTTCGGAGTGAGGGGAAACAGTTTATACTCGTGTACCCAATGGAGTTCTCAGGAAACGGTTTAACCTCATATACCCGTTGGGAGGTAGCCAGGTTATTCTTAAGAATATTTTAAGGCTGGAGCTTCATCATCTTCGAAAGAATACTCCTTTTGGAACCTCGTATCGAGAGTTGCGTTCACAGGAATTATGGATGTCGTCGGTTGACCTCTCTCAACTTTCTTTCTTTTAAGAAAGTGTTCAGCTTGTTCGCCACGTAATTTTAACTCTTTCCAAGTTTTGGATGGTACGACCCCCAGGGCTTCCAGGACATCGATGGAGAGATTATTGTGGCATATTTGTAGGATAAACTCCTCTGTAACAGGATCTCTGCAATTCATTGCTTTGTTACGGAAGCGCTTGACAAAATTGTCGACTGACTCTCCGTCTTTTTGCTTCTCATCCAAAAGGGTTCCGATTGACACTTCGGTGTCATCATCGAAGAAATTGCTGAGGAACAAACTTTCCATGTCATCCCAGCAACCAGATATCATGCCCAAATGAGACTTGAAATAAATCAAGTGCTGAATAGGCGAGTTCTTCCCATCAAACGGTGTGAAGTTAGTCATGTTGAATTTTGCCGGGTACCGTATTGAATTCTATTCTCTTGGATAGGGACATGGAATACCCGTCTTTTTCACTTCTTGAGCCGTCATCAAAGCGTTGATTTTGTTTTCAAGCTCTTTCATTTTCTCGTCATCGTCTATGTCTTCATTTGAAGGACGTTGAGGAGAATGAGTTAGACCACCCCCTATAAGAGGTGCCATTGAACCACCCCCACTATCGTTATTGGGAGGATGTGTTAAACCACCCCCAGTGTTATTGCTATTGGGAGGTGTATCAGCCATAATAACTTCATCCACTTCTGGATCACTGTCATCTACAACATTTTGAGTATGGCGGCTGGATTCAGCTCGCTGACTGGACTCAGAAGGTTGAGGCCGTTGAGTTAGCTTGAGTTAGCAATTCTCTCATTTGTTGGATAGCTAACTCCATCTCTGTCTTCATCTCAGCTCTAATTTCTTCATGTTGCTTCGCTAGAGCTTCTTGAAGCATTTGAGCAAACTGATCAGAGGTGATTGTGAGTACTTCTCTGGTTTGTCCCGTGCTAGACATTGTATCATCAGAAGCGATTGCAGAACAAGTGTCCGAGAATTCATCCTCTGAGGACATTCCTTCTTGCATTCTTTTGTAATCTCTGCGTCTGATGGCTCCTAATTGGAGTCGAGACATCCTTTGAGCAATTCTTGGATTGACTTTTCCTTTCGGGGAAAAGTCGGGATTTGAGTCACTTGAATGCCGCTTAGACTTTCTTTTATCAGCCACGTTGATGGTGACTTCAGGGAATTCATCATCTTGGACAGCTGATTTTCTCTTGCGGAAATGTCTCGGCTTAGGCTTCGACATTTCGGTGAAAAGTTTCAGGAGCACTAAGGCTCTTTGCGGGATGACTCCTCGTTTGAAACAGTCACATTCTGATAGCACTGCTCTAATGAGTCGCGCACAGGAACAATGAGAGCTCATTTCCCGAACAGTTCTCTTTCGAGTTTTGTTCATATCCCCAGCTTGATAGTATGATTCATCGGTATGATTACCGGAAAATCTTATCGTCCGTTGGTATGACCCCCCAGGTATAACGATGTCTTTTGACGAACATGTTTTCTTCTGAGGATATAAAACCTTGTTGGCATTCTCAGGACAACTTATTATTGTCTTTGAATGATCCAAGGTTATGTCGGGACTCACACGTTTAGAACCACCCCCTTGTGGGCATGGAATCTTAACGGGCTCCGAATACTGATTTTGCACAACTCTAGACTTTGGAATCCAAACTTTGCAGAGTTTTTATGGTTCTTTAGCCACCGTTTCTTTCTTCCATTCTTGTCTTTGTTGTGAGAGAGCACGGTCATGAGCAGCGTTTACATAACGTTTTTGTGTACGTTCTTTGAGGGTTGAGCGAGCCCTCTTGACTAACGTCCATTCATCGGTTGTTAGTTTAGCAAAAATATGAGTGATTGGTTGTTAAGACAACTGAACCACTCGATGTCTCCTCGACTCTAGGTCTGCGTAATAACGAACCCCGTCGGTTTGTTCCAAGGCCTTAGCCAATTGACGAGCGTGGCGTTGGCGTCGCCTCTGACGAGCCCTCTTCGTTAGAGTTGGCGAACTTCGATCTAACAACTCCTTAATTATGATGGAATCATTATAAGCAGAGCTTCTGGCTTTGGGGGTTGCCGGGATAATGTTGCGAAGGGAGGCCTCGGCAACGATTGGGTGAGAGTCTTCACTTTGTGCCTTCTTTGGCATGTAAGTCTTCTTCAATGGTGAGATCCTCTTGTACTCGCGAGACAATGAAGATCTTGAAGAGGATGACGAGAGATATTCCTCAAACTTGGTTTGGTCGAATTCGTATTCGACCATGGATTCAACTGGAATCTTGATTGGCTGCAACACGACGGTATCGGCAGTGAGACCGTTGGCTCCCACTATGGTCGCCAGTTTGTTTTCGTCAAAAGTTGGTCTCGTTGTGGAATTCATTATATCTTCGGTCGATTACAACAAATTCAAAAGAGATAGTCTTTTTATAAGACTTCTTTTACACAACAAAAGGAAAATTATAACTTTTTAGAAACAAACGCAGGATCGTTATTTGGATCGCTGCTTGCGTGGGATCTTTGTCTGTGTCGGGAGCGCTTTGACTCATGGACCACCGAATCACAGATTCTGATTGAATCGGGAGGGGTTTAATGATTCTTCCTTTGTTTATCGAAGTGAGAATTTGAAGTGAATATCTTATCGATGTAAGATGTTCACTCTTCTAAAGATCAAGTCAGAGCTTAGATCTCTAGGAATCGCCCGAAGCTTCTTGAGGATGTTTGTGAAGAAGGAAGACTCTCTCTCTCTCTCTTGCTCTAATTCACCAAAACTCAAGCCTTTTTCTCTAATCTACCCTCCCCCCTTTATTTCGTGTCTAGGGAGGTATTTATAAGGGTATGAGTGCAGAACAGTTGAAACGGAGGTGAAATAACTAACCAGATGACTGTTCTTTGGCCGCTACAGTCAACACTGCCGCGGCTATTGGCGCGGCAGTGTGGACTGCCGCGGCTAAAGGGGAAGTTACACCCACGTTCCCTCGTGTTTGAAACTGTCCTTCCACGTCCTTTAACCACCTTTTTCGTGGTTTAACTGCTTGTACACGTCAGCACACGTTCTATTTCTGATACGCCGCCACATAGACTTCACATAATCATCACATAACTGCCTCGTAACCGCTGTAGCATCCCCTATAGTAGCCGCGGCACCATGGATTGCCGCGCCCAAGCCGCGGCACTATGAACTGCCGCGTTAGCCGCGGCACGATATGCTGCCGCGCCTTAGCCGCGACACCATATGCTGCCGCGCCATGGCCGCGGCGCCATGTGCTGCCGCGCCGGAGCCGCGACACCAAACGTTATTTGTTGGTGTGTACATGTTCTTCCATGTTGTTTTGCTTCCTTTGAATCATTCCCTTCTGATTAAGAGAGCGGCGTTTATCATCTTCTCTTTGCCTTGAGTGGTATTTGGATGTCTGTAAGCATTTTTTGACGCCTACAAGGCAGTCTTCACATCTAACTGCTCAAGAAAGAGGTCTTCTGTAGCTACCAAACTCAACACCACTCTGATGGTTGTGAGTTTCACAACAGGGGAAAATATCTCCGTGTAGTCCACTCCTTCCTGCTGTTGAAACCCTTTCACTACTAATCTGGCCTTGAATCTCTTGCTTCCATCACTCTCCTGCTTGACCCGGTAGACCCATTTATTGTGCAAGGCTTTCTTCTGCGCAGGTAGCTGGGCTAACTCTCATGTCTCATTAGTGAGTAGAGAATCCATCTCCTCCTGCATCGCATGCTCCCACTGCTGAGATTCACTCACTTGCACTGCCTCTTCATAACACTCCGGCTCTCCGCTATCTGTTAAGAGTGGATAATCAAGTGATGAGAGGTATTTGGGATTTAGTTTGGGTACCCTAGATGACCTCCTAGGCTCCACGCCCTGGGTAGTAGCTTCTGCACCTGTAGTCTCCTCCGTTCTACGGTCAGAACTGACATCGTCACCCCTATCTGGAAGTTCCTCTATATCCATGTACTCGGATCCACCTGTATCCGTAGTGTTGCTCCCACTGCTTTGGCTATCCTTGGCATTATCCCTATCCTTGTACATCACCTCCTCATTGAATATCACATCCCGGCTCCTGATGATCTTCCTGTTCTTCTCATCCCAAAGGCGATACCCGAACTCATCAATGCCGTATCCAATGAATGTGCACTTCTGTGACTTAGCTTCTAGCTTGTCCCTGACATGGTCACTGATATGAACATAAGCCACGCAACCAAATACCCGCAAGTGTGAGAGATTTATCTTCTTTCCACTCCAAACCTCCTCTGGAATCCCAAAATCTAATGGAACTGATGGCCCGTGATTAATAAGGTATGCTGCCGTATGCACCGCATCCGCCCAAAATGTCTTAGGCAGACCTGCATGTAATCGCATGCTCCGCGCACGCTCTGTCAAGGTCCTGTTCATCCTCTCTGCAATGCCGTTCTGCTGCGACGTCCCTGGAGTAGTCCTCTCTAAGCGAATCCCATTCGTAGCACAGAACCTCTTGAACTCCTCCAGCTCGTATTCTCCACCATTATCTGATCTCAAGCACTTCACCTTCAGATGACTCGGACGAATCACGATCGAATCAAGATCAGTTTCGGACTCGAACTCAGAAGTGGATTTACTGCCAAATTAGGAATCAGACTTACTGCCAAATCAGGTCAACAAATCGAAACTGAACCGAATCACAGAAAGAACCGGAAACAACGGAAAACAACCAAACCCACCACCTAGAGGGGCTCAGCCGAAGCCGAGCCACCTTCAGGTGGCTCGGCCCAAGCCGAGCCACCTCAAGGTGGCTCATCCCAGAGCCGAGC
>NC_033801.1:130587106-130591867 GCF_001876935.1 Asparagus officinalis | reverse complement strand
GGTGGCCGACAATTCCCTTTTTGCAGCCACTGTCCTGAGAGCCTATAAATAGGCCTAGAGATGTTCATTTTGAGAGGTGGAACTTTCAAGAGCCGAAACTCTGCCGGATTGAAGAGTGAACTCGGAGCTTTGAAGACTTGAAGACTTGCACATTCGGATCTGATCCTCGGCGAGCATCCACGTCAGAAAAGGCAGGATTTCGAGAGGAAGAAAGAACAGATCTGAGATCTACACGAGATCACACTCCAGATCTAAGCTTGGTCTTAGATCTCGAGATCCGAGCGATTATTCCCTTGGTGGACTAATCCCTCCCGGCTATTATTCCCTTCGTGGAATAATACCCGTATAATCGTGTAGATCCGACCGGATCTAGATCGCGCGGTGGTCCACGGATTAACCCCGGCGTTGGCAAAGAACCCACCAAAGCGAGCGACCGCAAAACAGGAGCTCGCGATTTGTTCACAAGAGGAAAGTTGTAATTTTTATTTTTTTTCTTTGATTTAGTTGTAACCGGATCTATAAAAGACCGGATCTTTGTAATCCAAGATGACAATTATTTCAATGAAGAAAACAGTTTTCCCCGCGAACAGCCGGTAATCCTAAGAAGAGCAAATATCTCGCTTTAGCCGAGATAGGCGCTTCAAGCTTCTAGATCTCCTCGCGGATCGACGAAGCTCTGCCCGATTTTTCTGGATCAGATCTGATTGCCAGGTAGTCCACGGATATCGACGTCCCCGTCACAGGCTAAAGACCCACGCAAGCAAGAGACGATAAACGGATCTTGTGTTTATTTTCAAGAAAGTTGTAATTTTTATTTTCGTTATTTGAATTCATTTGTAACGTTTGAAGTTTTAATGAAAAAATGAAACCTATGAGTATGTATATGAAAATATATTTGTTTCATATCTATGTAGATAAACCAAATCACAATAATAAATATGAAACATGTAATTTCATATTTATAAACATGAAAACCAAAACTTGTGTTGTATATATATGTGATTACATATATATACAAGGAAACTAATAAAATGTGTGTGTATAGATAATTGAGCTTAGAGTACTTAACACACATAATATAAATCCTAAACTACATTACCCAAGCAATCTTGATCTTCAATTAAGCTTGACTTGGTACACGTTGCGGATGAAGCTTGAACTTGATCTTTAACTATGAATTGCAAGGCTTCACCGACATTCCGCCAACCTCCATTTGATATGATCGTTAAGGCGCAATTCCATCCATCCTCCAACAACGTTGTTTGTCTACAATAAATACGAAAACACAAATACTAGACAAACAACATTAGTGGTAAATTGTTTGTTAAACATCATCAAAACAAGAAGGCCAACAATCTCCCCCTTTTTGATGATGACAAACAATTTACAAAAAGGATATATGCATGAAAGGAAATGAACATACAATGTATAATATATCATGCATATAAACAAGAAAGAATATACTCACAATATTTCTCCCCCTTTGACAACATCAAAAAGGGGACAAAAGAATTAAGAGAGCGAAAGCTCCCCCTATCAATAAGCACGGGTGAGTATCAAACATAAAAAGATATAGGGATTGCCCCCCCTATCAAAATGCCATATGGAATATATGAAATGAATATCATGGCAAACATATGTGAGCATGCATAAATAATATGCCAAAAATCACTCACATCCAAGAGATAATGAGAACACATAATGATATGTTACGATAAATAGGTGTCTCAAAAATACAAGCCTAAAACCATGTATAAAAAATAGATTTATGAAATCAAAAGAGAGAAAACATGAGAATCATGCAAAAAGAGTTTTCGAATGAAAACAAATCAACCAAATGAAATCATAAATCAACCATTTAAAACAAAAATGATGTTTGATCAACAAAAAAATTCTTTTGTAAGACTTGATCAAACCACTCATAGAATACATTATAAAGCACGAATAGATGATCCATTAGCACAAACACATAAATATCATCATATAAGTGAAGTATAATGAATTCAAAGCAACCGATCAAAACAAAATCTCTAACAAAAGAATTTTAAAAGAGGCAACAATATATCAAGCTCTTAAGCTTGTTACAACCCATATAATCATTCTAGCATCCGGTAAACATGATTTAGGAATAAACACCCAATAAATCCGGAGGGTTATATAAACACAAACCTCTCATCAAAATCAAGACTAATAATTATGAAAACAAAAGATTTGATAAAAGAAAAATTGTTTTCATAACCAAAAGATCTTAAAACATAATTTTCAAAACCAAGACAAAGAAAAATAAAAATACTAAAATTCTTGGTTTAAAATCAAATTTATTTTGGTACCCAAGTAATTTTGGTACCAAAAGGTTTAGGGACATGACCCCTATCATTGAAGCTCAAAGCCCTAGGGTTATGAACCCATTTGGGCGCATTTAGTGCTCGGCTCTGGGATGAGCCACCTTGAGGTGGCTCGGCTTGGGCCGAGCCACCTGAAGGTGGCTCGGCTTCGGCCGAGCCCCTCTAGGTGGTGGGTTTGGTTGTTTTCCGTCTTTCGGTCTTGTCCGTGATTCGGTTGTGCGGTTGATTGACTCGTTGACCTGATTTGGCAGTAAATCTGGATCCTGATTAGGCAGTAAATCCACTTCTGAGTTCGAGTCCGAAACCGATCTTGATTCGATCGTGATTCGTCCGAGTATGCCCTTGGTTGGATGACTCGTTGACTCTTCGAACACTTGGCTTAATCCCGCACGCGAATGGACGTATTCCGTTGCTTGCGTGCGATTAGTCAATCTCGTTGCCTCGTTGGTTTGTCGGTTTGTGCCGAGCTGAGCTAAGGGACCTATAAGCAATTTTATATGCCTACAGATACCCCCTCCAAAGTATTTCAGTCTCGTTCTTTTATAGAAGAGTCTGGAATACTTTGGATATGATTGCCTCCCACCTTCAGTCGGTGTAATGAGACCTTGGAATGATTTCCGTTCTTGATTCCTTCAATTCTCCAGGCTTTTCGGTGTTTTGTCGAAAGTCTGTAAGAGTTCCGGTGCTGCATTTATTGTCTGACCGTTGTCGGAATTTTAAACTTGAAGTCGATTCCTGTTTTTCTAATCTCTAGCTGACCATCGATTGTTGGCGTCGAGTTTTTATCTGCAACGCGTTGTCCGGCGTTGTGTTGTTGAGTTATCCTTAAGAATATTTATAAAACATTCTCCAGGAACTTCTCAACAAAATTTAGGGAACAGTTTATACTCGTATACCTTATTGGAGTGTTTTCTGCGCCCAAATGAGCTGAACCGGCTTAAAATGAGCCAAAAAAGGCAGTAAATCGGTTCAAAAAATCCTCCGACTCTTCCGAACATGTGGGAGAAGAGTGAGTAAATGATGGGCTGAATCGTCGCTCGATTTGAAGTCGTTTCGATGCTCGGTTCGGCTTCAATTTGGATTCTGGTTCAAAACCGGTCCGGTCCGGTTCGGTTCGGTTTGGTTCAACCCGGTTCACCCTATAAAAAGGGGTCTTTTTCTTTTTCTTTTCCTCCACCTAGGGCCGGCCCCCCCTCTTGTCTATTTTTTGCTTTTCTCTTCCCTCAAGCATCCGATCTCTCTAAAAATTTGATATTTGTCTTAGATCTAACCTTCCTTCGGATCTTTGACTGAGAAATCTCTCCAAACTTCCATATTTAGAGTTTCTTTCGAGCCCCTCGAGCGCGTGGTTCGAGCACCTTTCAAGATCTAGTTTTTGTCGGATCCTCGAGCCTTTCCTTAGGTATATCCTTCATAATTTCAACATTTTTTATGCTTTATTCAATTTATGAATTTGTGGGACCACGGGTGAGGGTTCGGATTATAATTTGGCGCCTCGAGCTTATCTTTTAGGGGATAAAAATAAATGTGATCTTTTTTTTTTTAGATCTGACCTCTTGATTTCTTTTGTAGGCCATTATGTCGCGAGTCTCGAGAGGTCGTTTTCCTGCTGCATCGGCTGGTGGCGTGCTTCCCTCCTATGCTGGTAAGCTACTTTTTATATTCGCAAATTTACAAATTAGTCCTCTTTTTTCTGGATATTCGCAAATTGGTCCCTTTTACCCCCGTTGTTCTCCTTGGTGAGGCAACCGGGAAAAGCCTTGATTCTCCTTGGTGAGGATCGACGCTTTAAAGACTGAAGTTTTACAAAGTAGCACTTTTTTCTGAAAATTTGCAAATTAGTCCTTTTACCCCATTTTGCTCTCCTTGGTGAGGCGATCGGGAAAAGCCTTGATTCTCCTTGGTGAGGATCGACGCTTTAAGGATGGGTTTTGCTTGGTCAAAACCACATCTCATAATAAAGGGGGCGTTTTGACGCTGCATCGTGCTTTATAAGGCAGGGATATATTGTCGATATACCCTATCTTATAAATGCGCAATGTGGCCAAATCGTCTCGCCCTTTATAAGGCAATGACTCTATCTTACCAATTTGTAAGATGAATTCAATTTCCTTTTATATCTGAAATTAACAAACACTTAACTGCTTGTTTTCAGTGGAATATCCTTCCGGAGCCTTTTCATCGCATGCGGTGAATGGACGTCGTGACGAATATTATTCGACGTCTGATGACTTTTCGCCCATTCCGCTTACTTCTCAGTTTGGTCCGGGTACGTCGCTGGAAGTTACCCAAGTGGTGAAGGAAGGTGGACATCAAGCCCTTCGCTAGCTGATTACAGATGCGCCTTTCGTGCAGGATGCCGGTTCCGTTCAGTCCCTCAGGAAGACTGACTTCTTGTTTGGCGACTCTACCAGAG
>NC_033801.1:130575835-130586106 GCF_001876935.1 Asparagus officinalis | reverse complement strand
AAGACCACGGCAGGTCTTATGGCAGCACTCTCAAAAATGTATGAGAAGCCATCAGCCGCGAACAAAGTTCATTTGATGCGGTGGTTATTCAATCTGAAAATGGCGGAAGGCGCGTCAGTAGCACAACACCTCAATGAACTTAATACGGTTACAACCCAATTGAGTTCAGTTGAGATTGAGTTTGATGAAGAAGTTCGGGCGTTGATATTGTTGTCTTCCCTACCAGAGAGTTGGAACGCTACAGTCACAGCTGTGAGTAGCTCGTCGGGAAAGAAAAAGTTGAAGTTCGGCGACGTTCGTGATTTGGTTCTCAGTGAGGAGATCCGACGGAGAGAAACGGGTGAAGCTACAACCTCTTCAGTATTGCATACAGAGTCAAGAGGTAGAAATTCAACCAGAGGAAACGGACGAGGAAAATCAAACTTCAGAGGTAGATCAAAGGACAGGAGGTCCAAATCAAGGAATCCAAGCAACAGCTCGAAGGCTATCGAGTGTTGGAATTGTGGAAAGACCGGGCATTACAAGAATCAGTGCAAGAGTGCACAGAAAGAGAAGGAGGCGAAGGCAGAGGTGAATGTCACTTCCACTTCAGGAGGAGACGACGCATTGATATGCTCTTTGGAGAGCAAGGAGGAATCTTGGGTGTTAGATTCAGGAGCGTCGTTCCACGCTACTTCTCAGAAAGAATTCTTCGAGAAGTATACCCCCGGAAAACTTGGATACGTATATCTTGGTGATGATCAACCGTGTGCTATAGTGGGCAAAGGCGTGGTGAAAATTAAGTTGAACGGGTCAGTATGGGAGCTGAAGGATGTCAGGCATATTCCCGACCTGAGAAAGAATTTAATATCCGTAGGCCAGTTGGCTGGCGAAGGATACACCACAACCTTCCATGGAGGTGATTGGAAGATCTCAAAGGGCGCAATGACGATTGCCCGAGGCAAGAAGACTGGTACCCTGTATATGACAGCAGGTGCACGTTGTTCGATCTCAGTTGCAGCAGGCAATGAGACTTCAAAGCTGTGGCACCAGAGACTCGGTCATATGAGTGAAAAGGGGATGAAGATCATGCACACAAAGGGGAAACTCCCAGGACTGCAGTCAGTGGAGATGGATATGTGTGAAGAATGTATACTTGGAAAGCAGAAGAGAGTCAGCTTTCAGACAAGTGGCAGAACCCCCAGGAAGCAGAAGCTAGAGCTCGTTCACTCAGATGTGTGGGGACCAACAACCACCGCGTCCATTGGTGGAAAACACTACTTCGTGACTTTTATCGATGATCACACTCGGAAAGTATGGGTCTACTTTCTGAAACATAAGTCAGAAGTGTTTGAGGCTTTCAGAAGATGGAAAGCCATGGTCGAGAATGAGACCGGTCTGAGAATAAAGAAGCTCAGGACCGACAATGGCGGTGAGTATGAAGACACCGGATTCAAGAAGTTCTGCTATGAGCACGGGATCAGAATGGAGAGAACCGTGCCCGGCACGCCTCAGCAAAATGGTGTAGCTGAGCGGATGAACCGAACGTTGACAGAGAGAGCCAGAAGCATTCGAGTACAATCAGGCCTACCGAAGCAGTTCTGGGCAGAAGCGGTCAACACAGCAGCTTACTTGATCAACCGAGGTCCATCGGTTCCATTGGAGCACAGAATACCAGAGGAGGTATGGTGCGGAAAGGAGGTAAAACTCTCACATCTAAAAGTTTTCGGTTGTGTAGCTTACGTGCATATTAGTGATCAAGACAGGAATAAGCTTGATCCCAAGTCAAAGAAATGCACTTTCATCGGCTATGGTGAAGATGAGTTCGGCTACCGCATTTGGGACAACGAAAACAAGAAGGTGATCCGGAGCAGAGATGTGATATTCAATGAGAAGGTGATGTACAAGGACATGCACAAGACTGACGACTCAGAGAGCGAGTCAATATTTGTAGATGCAGATGATGTCCCGAGTAACCTCTCGGAAGAACCAAATGCAGAGGGTCCTCAGCAAGAAGAGCCTGTTGGACAAGATGGTGCGCAGGAGCCCAACGCACCAGCTCCGATATTAAGAAGTCCACATTTATAGATGCAGATGATGTCCCGAGTAACCTCTCGGAAGAACCCAATGCAGAGGGTCCTCAGCCAGAAGAGCCTGTTGGACAAGATGGTGCGCAGGAGCCCGACGCACCAGCTCCGATATTAAGAAGATCTTCTCGTCCTCCTGTACCCAACAGGAGATACATGAACTATCTGTTGTTGACAGATGGTGGGGAGCCTGAAAGCTTTGATGAAGCTTGTCAGTGTGGAGATGCGAGCAAGTGGGAGCTTGCAATGAAAGATGAGATGAAGTCTCTCATATCAAACCAGACGTGGGAACTAGCTGAGTTGCCCACGGGTAAGAAGGCACTCCACAACAAATGGGTGTACCGGGTGAAAGAGGAGCAGGATGGTTCCAGAAGATATAAAGCCCGACTGGTTGTCAAAGGTTTCCAGCAGAAGGAAGGAATTGACTACACCGATATTTTCGCTCCCGTTGTGAAGCTAAATACTATCAGGACCGTGATGAGTATTGTAGCAATTGAAGATCTTCATCTCGAGCAGTTAGACGTGAAGACGGCGTTTCTTCACGGAGATCTAGAAGAGGAGATATACATGCACCAGCCAGAAGGTTTCTCAGAAGAAAAGAAGAAGAACCTGGTGTGCAGACTCAAGAAGAGCTTGTATGGCCTGAAACAAGCCCCAAGGCAGTGGTACAGAAAGTTTGACGGCTTTATGCACAAGGAAGGTTTCCAGAAGTGCAACGCCGACCACTGTTGCTACTTCAAAAGATATCAGTCCAGCTATATCATCCTACTGCTGTATGTTGATGATATGTTGGTTGCAGGAGCAGATATGAAGGATATCAAGAGTTTGAAGCAGCAGCTGCCAAAGGAGTTTGACATGAAGGACTTGGGTCCAACGAAGAAGATCCTTAGAATGCAAATCACGAGAGATAAGAAGAGAGGTATCTTGCAGTTATCTCAGACGGAGTACATCAACCGTGTTTTGCAGAGATTCAACATGGGCGATGCCAAGCCTGTGAGCACACCCTTGGCCAGCCATTTTCGTCTATCGAGGGATCAGTCTCCTCAGTCAGAAGAAGAGAAAGAGAGTATGGCTCAGGTTCCTTACGCCTCAGCTATCGGAAGTTTGATGTACGCAATGGTCTGTACGAGACCAGATATTGGCCATGCAGTGGGAGTGGTCAGCCGGTTTATGTCGAATCTAGGAAAAGCTCATGGGGAAGCGGTCAAGTGGATTCTGAGATATCTACGAGGTACTACACAGAAGTGTTTGCACTTTGGTAAGGGAGAGGTAGAAGTGCAAGGGTACGTAGATGCAGACTTCGGTGGCGAAGTTGATCACCGAAGAAGCACCACCGGCTATGTATTCACCGTTGGAACTACAGCTGTCAGTTGGATGTCACAGGTACAGAAGATCGTTACCCTATCCACTACAGAAGCTGAGTATGTTGCAGTGACTGAAGCCAGTAAAGAGATGATATGGCTTCAGGGTTTGTTGACAGAGCTGGGATTCAAACAGGAGAAGAATGTTTTGCATAGCGATAGTCAAAGTGCGATTCAATTGGCTAAGAATTCCGCATTTTATTCTAGAACGAAGCATATTGCGTTTCGGTACCACTTCATCAGATCCCTGTTGGAAGATGACGTGTTAAAACTGGAAAAGATTCCAGGGAGTAAGAATCCGGCAGATATGTTAACAAAGACGGTGACTGTTCAGAAACTGGAGTTGTGCGCAACTTCAGTTGGCCTTCATGCATAAGATGATGAGGGCGGAGCCACACAGGAGAGGAGCTTGATGAGATAGCCATGTTGACGGCGGTTTGATCTCCAAGTGGGAGATTGTTAGAATGGGGATGTAGATCAAATCTCATTTCGATGAGGACCGCCGGCGAGAAGCTCCGACGAGCTTGATGTCGACGCAGGTGAGGTCCAGGCGAACTCTGCGTTAACCCACCCCCCTTGCGTTCGCGGGCCGCTGGCGACAGGCTGTCGCCAGCTCATCCCCCCATCGCCTATTTAAACCCCCCGCTAGGGTTTCGGTGGCTCAAGCTTTTTACCCCTCCTCCGATTTTTCTTCTGGCGGCGACCAAGAACGCAGCAGCGTTCTCATCTCCAGCGCTCAATTGATTTTGAGGGGAGATTAAGAAAAAGGAATTTAAGAAGAGAGAGAGAAGGGGGAATTAAATAGGGGTTTTATATTGTGGGGTTATTCATTTATTCTCAAGTTGATAATTGATAGGGTTCATACCCTTTAATCATTAACACTGTAGCTACAGTGTTTATCTGAGAAATCTCAGTTTTGAGATACGCTCCTAAATTTGTAATTTCTTGTTTGATTAATAAGAAATTATCTGTGTGGCTCCCGAGGACGTAGGCAGTTGCCGAACCTCGTTAAATCTTGGTGTACTTTTCTATACCGCGTTTCCGTTGCAATTAGGGATTTAGGCGTCATATTCCTAACAGCTTCTTAGTTATAAGATGGAATGCTGGCTATTCTGTGAACATTTTGTTGATTTTATAATAACTGACCCCATGCTTATGTAATTAACTAAACAATATAGCTGATAGCATAGCAACGTCACACAAGCATTTCATAATTAGGGGTTAAGTTGGATATGATTGTCCCGAAAAACTGATATAGAATGATTACTTGTAAAATATGAAGCAAATTCTAAACAACATCAGCTATGGACAAAAACTTACCTTAAAGTAACATATTTAGCAAAAACAGAGCAAGACGGGAAGAGGTTTCACAAATTGTATTCTTCTATTTGATATTACATAAACTGCTATATGTTTGTTAAATTTCTAGACATGAAATGAAGCTGCTAAGATTGTTTCAGACTGATGTCCATTATGCCAAACTGACATGCTTGCATTTTGTATTGATGCTTGAGGATGCGATGCGATATGCATTGTATTTGCATGCCATATAAAATAGAACAATTTTTCAAAACAGCCTCATTTAATTTTTTTATTTTTAAAATTGACTGGTTTTTTTTATTTACCAAAACCGACCCGTTTTTTGCCACGGCAGCCTAATTACCTTCCTAAATAGTCGGGGTTGCTAACCCCGACTATTTAGGAGTGCGTTAAACTCCAATTAGAAGCCTTAAACCCTAAAATTTTATGTCCTAAATAGTCGGGGTTGGCAACCCCGACTATTTAGGACGGTGATTACGTGGTAAAAAACGGGTCGGTTTTGGTAAAATAAAAAAATCGGTTGATTTTAAAAATAAAAAAAATAAATGGGGCTGTTTTGAAAAATTGTTCTATAAAATAGCATGTGATATGTTAATTTTGCTTCTTCGCAGACCCCTGAGATCACAATTGTCTAAATTATTTTAGCAGAGGAGGAAGTCTCTTCTTCTCAAATTATCTATTTTATTGGTTTGCATTCTGTACGATCTGCCAAGGTCAAACACGAGCTGAGACACTGGCAGCAGAGATCATGAGGCTCTCTGCTGAATGCAAACAAGCTACGAACTCCCTCATACAACAATCTCACACGCCTGTACGTATTTGTTCTCAAATTTCCTCCCTTCTCTTTTCTTCTTTCTGATTGTTCCTTTTAAAAGTAAAAGTTGATGTCTTTCTTCTTTGGTGCTGTTACAGGCCCAATACTTCATAATATCGAGAACAACCTTGTGAAAATGATGCAAGTTATGTCGTAGTTCTGCGGTTTAATTTTCAAGCAGCAGAGATCTATGAGCATTAAGAAGAGAGAATAGAGGATTTCATTGTCCACTTAATCTTTTTGAATCTGTGACGTTGTAAAAGCTTGCCATGCTCGAGTCCAAGTGCATTTACATGTATGAAGCCAAGGCATAATGTAAAAGTTATCAAAATACAAGAAATGTGTTCTCGTATCAACCTCTTCGTCTGTGCTACGCGAGATATTACCTTCTGTGAATATGCTTATGAATTCGTTGTCCCTTTTCTGTCGACAGATTTTGGCATTGTTGTCGTCGTAACGCTTTCTTCTAGATGTTATATATCATGCAATATTTGATATACTCACAGTATTCAGACATATCCAGTTTGGATGTACGCATTCAACCCACCAACCTGCAAACTCTCAACTTCTCTAGCTCGTCTTCGAGCTCTATCTCACATCCGCTTGCTTTTTTGAAGGTGCGTTGGTTTTATTATTTTTGGAAGATATGTGAACTTTTGGGTATTGCCACGTGCGTATAATTTATGTAGATTATGTATCTAGGAATCTTATGGGTTTTATGCAAATCCCTTGTCTCAAATTTAATCCTTTGAATCAGACTTTAGGAGCTTCATTTTATGAATATATGTTTTTTAGGTTGAATTTGATCATGCATTCGGGTTTCTGTTACAAATTCTTGAGGCGTCAAATATAAAAATAATGATAGAGACACACCCTTTACCACATTCCTAACCACACCACCTCTCTTGCTACAGTGCACGGGCTCACATGAGATTTTAAAAATTAAAATTTCATATGGGCCCGTGCACTATAGAAAGAGAGGTGGTATAGTTGAGAGTGTGGTAGATGGTGTGCCCCTAGTGCCTCCCCAAATATAAATGAGGGGTATAAATGGGGGTCATAATGAACTTCGAATCCTTTTTCTATAATTATAAAGACTGATGTTTATGTGGTGATAGGGAACACTGTTTCCGATCGAACTCTTTTCTGGCGAGTTTAATTTTATTTTTAAAAAGAAAATCACAAAGTTTCCTTATGGAACATTTTTTCAAAACAGCCATATTTTATTTTTTTTATTTTTAAAATCGACCGATTTTTTTTTTATTTACCAAAATCGATCCGTTTTTTACCACGTCAGCCAAATCATCCTCCTAAATAGTCTGGGTTGTCAACCCTGACTATTTAGGAGTACGTTAAACCCCAATTAGAAGCGTAAAACCCTAAAATTTTATGTCCTAAATAGTCGGGGTGACAACCCCGACTATTTAGAACGGTAATTAAGCTGACGTGACAAAAAACGGGTCGGTTTTGATAAAAAAAAATCGGTCGATTTTAAAAAAAAAATGGGACTGTTTTGAAAAATTGTTCTTTCCTTATCATATTTGAATGTTCTGTCCAATTTTCCACCAGCATTTGTGCCATCCTCATCATTGCTTTTAAAGATTAGTAGAGAATGGCACAGATTTCTCTTTTGAGTTTTGACCCCTATGATTTGTTAATTTCAAAGATTTGAGGGACTGGTATGAAATAGTTGAAGAGTGAGGGACTAATGTCTAAATAACCCTAAAAATAAAAATGAGCAAGGACTAATGAGCGTGCCCATCAAAGTCTAGTCTTTCACCAGTCTCCTCCTGTTCCCGCCTCTGCTCAACTCTCTCAGCTCCTCTGAACGCAGAGCAAGACCCAAAACTTTGCGCAACCCCCCGCCCCAAAAAAGGACTAATTTTGAGAGAATGTCACAGCGTCTGAGCCCGTATACTCCGATTTCGGAGATCAAGAAGATGAGAGAAGGCTCTAGAGTTGCAATTAATTTGTTTGCGAAGATAGCCGAGGCTGGGATTCCGAGAATGACCAAGGGCATAGGAACTGGTACCTTCTCTTCTTACTTTGAAACCCTAATTTATGTTTTTTTTTTTTTTTTTTTGAGTTGGGGACCTTTGGGTTGCCCCAAAATTTGATCTTTTAAGTTAACCCTAGTTCTCGAGTACATCAAGCTGTAGAATTTTGGTCTAAACAACATAAATTTGAGCGCTGGGGCTGTAAAATTGGGTTTTTAGTTGAGTTTAGAAATAAAGGTTTGTTTTTTTAGGTGTAGATCTTTGTTCTGTTTTGGGGTTTTTTGAAAGGTCAGATCTTTATGACGTGATTGTGAGGAGAAGTGTGCTCATAGTTAGTTGGGGGAATAGTTCTTCATTTCTTCAGTTGTTTAGGCGAGATAATCAGATTTTTAAAATTTTAGGATTTTTTTTGGACAAATTTTGAAAAGCTAACCCATTTCCAAAAATAGTTATAACAAACAACCTCTTTGAAACTTATTTGCCAAAAACAACCCAGTTTCAGGTAACTAGCTAAAACTGGGTCGTTTTTGGCAAAAAAAAAAATACCAAACTTCACGGGACTTCATTGAAGCCCCGTGAAGTTTTGTTACGTAAGAAACTTTATGGGGCTTGAAGTACCGTGAAGTTTGATATTTTTTTTCACCAAAAACGATAGCTGAAACTGGGTTGCTTTTGGCAAATAAGTTTCAAATAAGTCGTTTTTGATGAGTAAGTTTGGAAATAGGTTGGTTTTCAAAATTTGTCCTTTTTTCTATACCAATGTTTAGCTATTTGGGATTTGTGATAAATTCAATCTTTGCTTTGTGGTTTTATGTAACATACATTTTAAAGTGAAGATCTGAGATTCTAAGCATTTGGAAAATGTTGAGATCTCTCTATGAGGAAGTTTCCTAAATGCTTGTCACCTTAGCTTACATCTAGCATCTTAGGTTTTTAACCTTTGTTATCTTAAAGTTAATTTTTTTAGAGTTTTGATCCTTGACTGCATCTGAGTTATTTGGTTTATTGTGTAGTAGTCAGTCAAACCATCACATACAAGAAACTGACTGGTAATAAGAACGTTACATTCATTCAATAGTTTATTTATTCTATGATCAGTGTTTACTTGGATAATTATTCCCTTTAATGATCATATTTCTATTAATTTGGCAATCGGATGCTCCTCCACAGATTATTACATCGGCTTCAAGCTTGCTGACGGTTCTTGTCAATTTGGAGTGTCTATCACTATTTTTGCTCCGACCGTGGCAGATTTGCCACGCATTCACTCTGTGGGAGACATAATTTGCCTTCATAACGTGGAGGTATTCTTTGTTCTTACAAAAATACTTTGGGAAATATTACAGTTTAGTTTGGTCAACTTATAAATTTTAATCAATTTCTAGTGAGTTGAGCTTGTTGGGAACTGGGACCTGTAGGATCTAGAATGGCTTTATCTCATGGAGATTTATTGGTTCATTTTGAGATGCAAGATGGTATAGCATATCGAAGCTTAATGTAGGGATGAAACGTGATTAATCAAATGTAGATGTGGAAACTACATAGCATGTCAACAGTAGAGAGAATCTAAGGCTCAATTAAGGCAGTATCAGATAACAATCTCAAAAGGCTTAATGCAGGTTGATTAGGAAAAGACCTTGAATGTAATGAAACACAATCTTTTCACTAGAGATTTTATGTTTTGGAGTGAGAACTTCTACTGCCTCATGTCAGGATAGATTTTATTGTGGAATTTGAGTAAAAAACTGAAATTTAAGGGTCTTAATGGGGACAATCACTATATCTTCTTTCTGAAATTTAAGGATCTTCAATGAAACCTTAAGATGCTTGGTTTTGAGCAAAGGACGTAGTAATAGATCCAGGGTTTTGAAAGGATTTGAGAGGATCTAAAGTCGAGAACCTAGTTGGTGGAAAGTTCCTTTGAGGATCAGAAGTTAGGGAACATAAGCTACTTGCCATTGAAACCAAACTATAAAAAGAGGCTAGTTGGTGGAAATCCTCCTTAAATTCTCACAACTGCTGATCATCACAGTCTAATTTCCTGAGAAATTCACCCTACTTTCTGCTTGACTTGTATGAAAATCCTTTTTCTGCAGTTATTCATTATTAGTAGCATTCTTGTTGTTATTTTCACAAAGGATGCAAATGTGTATCGTTATCTTAATTTGATGGTTTACCATCAAGTTTTAAGCATTCAGAATAATTGATTCCACATGGTTTTCTCTTATCACCATCCATTTTTAGAACCATAATTTTAATACATAAAGTTATGCCACATTCCATAATGAAGGATGTCACATGTTTGTATGAAAATGATTATATGTAAATTGCTTTGCATTCTCTAATTTTAGTTTTTAAAATTTAAAATTTTGGGAGCATTCCTTTTTCAGGTTAAGGTTTATAAAGGAGAGAGTGGAGAGAGTATCTTTTGTTCCTTCAACAAACGTAAATCCTCATACGCGTTCTTTGACAAAGAAGGAAGTACGGGTGTTATTCCTTACAAAATCTCTGCAAGTTTTCGAGCTACTAATTATGTGAGCAAATATTTAGATCAGCTGCGGTCATTATCACTCGAACATTACCAACCAGATGCAAATCGTCAACAGGATGCAAGTAAACATCTTTCTCTCTTTCTGCACATCATGATAATATTCCATATGTATGTTGATCTATTTAATTGAGTATATAAGAAATATTCTTTGTGCACTGGTCT
>NC_033801.1:130501665-130575816 GCF_001876935.1 Asparagus officinalis | reverse complement strand
TACAAGGCCTTTTCTATTTGTTACCAAAAAATTGTACTTTTACCTTTGTTCTTGTAAGTGTTTATTTTGTTTTATGCATGTGGTAATATTTTCGGAGTATATGTCAGCATGATTTTCTTGTCAGCACACAATTAATTATTTTGGAACATCCATCTCTAGATTTTTTTTCTCTTCTGCTCGTTGCCCTTTTTACTATCAAGTGACATGAAATCATTAGCACAACCGACAAAAGCTTTTATGCAAAATATTGGGCGGGCTCCAGGTCCTTTTTCTTTGTTCAATATGTTGAGAACTATATCCTCAATCAGTTATGCATGATGTTGCGAAAACTGTTCAATTAATATTCCTGAGCTTGTAGTTGTTTTTTGCTAGACATTGTCTTTATTGACAGATAAAATGCTTTGTGGCATAGTTTCTTCATATTTTCCACTCTTAGTTCTATTTTTAATTCTATTTTGATTAGTATTCTTGGTTGGTTAGTTGTTAGCTTATTACTTTTAAAGGAGCTTGAAGAAGGGAAAGTTTGTGATATCCTCTGCCAGGTGAGCATATTGTCCTCAAATGTGCTAATTTTGTTCTTTTTGACTCAAGATGTAAGCTTAAAATGAAGAATATTTTCCCCTGGATATGGCAAAGGTTGTCCATGTTTGCAGAATTCCTAGTGGTGATGGGTTAATACTTTATGTATGGGATGGAACCGACACTGCTCCTGTAACTTTTAAATCAAAGTAAGTACTACTATAATTTCTCTTTACAATTAAATGTACACCTTTATTTATTTTATGAACATTTAATTACATGACTGATGTTTTATGAACATTTAATTACATGACTGATCTAATATGCATTATTAACTGTTAATATGACAGATGTAACCATCAAACTTGATATTATTGGTAACTTCTAGTAATTTACTATGCCAACTTCTAGTAAGCACACTCATATCAGCAAATGCTTGCTTCTCTTTAACAAATTAGCAATTTAAGTTTTATCTCTATCTGATATCAATCATTATCCGACCATAAGAATTTGGGATAAAGGCACTGTTGTTGTTTTAACTATGTTATTGTCATTTTCTCTTATTCTTCTTTTTAATTTTCATCTCATTCTCTTTCTTTCCTTCAACTTTCTCTTGTTTGCGTCCTGTGTACAGAGGAAAGCCATATCTATTGTTTCCTGGTATTTTGTCGATATCTTATTTAATCCTTTTTTTGGTGCATTTTCTAACCCATATTTTTTTGAAAACAGCCTAAATATTGAGGAGAGTACGCCTACTCCTATGCAACCTGAATCATCACCTTTGTCAAGTGAAATTTTAAGTTCATTTCCACGTATCGGGACGGTCCTCAGAGTAATTGCACCAAATGATTTTGAGCATATATTTGATGTACCAGGTCGTGAACAGTGGATAAAATTTTGTAATGTCACTTGTGAATTGCGGTCAGAAATTATGATAGGTGTCATGAACGCTGATAGTAAAGTCTTTATTTTGTCTGATGAATATCAGAATGTAAAACATCGCGAGAGGTAAATTCTTTGCATTTAGTAGCTAATAATGAGTTTATTATTTTGGACATGAAATACTTCTCTTGCTCTCTGTGTTGTCTATGTAGGATTTATAATGAACGGAAGGCATCAGACTTGGGACAAATCCCTTTGACATGCTCACTGCAGACTTCTCACGTTACTGGTTTACATTTTTTATGCTTTTTCTGTGTTTTGCAAATATAATTTTTACCTTAAGTTGTTGCATTATTGCATTTTCTTTAGGAATGAGGAGGCTGTGTATTCAGATAATCACAATTAAGACAATGTATTGAGAGAATCACAATTAAGACAAGTAACAACTAATATTTCTTCATGTAACTTGTAAACCCTCGCAAGTTTCTCTTTTTATGACATGAAACTTCCATCCCGAGAGAACCAAGAGAAAATATACTGTATTTTTCAGCTTTGCATCAATTTAAGGATTCAGTTCAGATCTCTAAAGGTCATGCATTTGATTTTTGGAGCATTTGTACTTGGGCTTATATTTGGACAACTGGGTAACATTTGTTAGCAACTTGTCTAATTGAAAGCTTATTTAGGAAAATGTATTTAGTTCTGTGTAGTATATCTTCAACGTCAATGATGATAGAATTACAGCGATAAGCACGATGACCACGGCCATTGTTAACTGAAACAAATGTGCTCTTGAGATATAATTAAATATAACAAGCCACAATGTCCTTTCAATTGGTGCCTCTGATCCCCATCAATATGATTATGTTGACAAATGATCTGAATTTCCTTGTAGATGAGAAATTAAAATAATTTAGTTATCTGTATAAGATAATCATGACCATAGTATTGGAAATGATCATTAGAATCTCAAACATCTTTCTGTTTGCAAGAAGGTTTAATAATTTAGTTACCTTTTCCTTGCATTGTATTGGAAATGATCATTAGAATCTCAAACATCTTTCTGTTTGCATATTTATGAATTTACTGTACCAGCTAACAGCTAATATACTTCTCTGAATTGTTTAAACATGCCAGTGACTGACTACGAGACTGTTCCATATTCGACCTTGATGGAATCCATTTATTCTGAGGTTTGCTGTTGCTGGTGCTTGATAAACTTTGTCTTGTTTAATTTCATCCATATGACAAGAAAGGAAATAATCAGAATACTGACAGTGAGCATTACTCCAATAGAAAAGCTGAGGATAGTTTGACAGAGGGATTGCTATAATATTTCCTTATCATTTAGTTGATGATAATGATATTTGTTATGAAGGAGAAACTGGAACAGGAAAGTACAAGTCTAAAATATTAGTAGAAACCATGTAGATTTACATTTATTGAAGTGATCATTTAATGCAACCATGTTTTTTTGACTCTTCCAATCAATAGACCGAGGTATTAAATAAAATGAATGTATTTGTACAGTAGCGAATCATTTTTGCCTCGAGTCATTTAATTGAACTAAACTCTATCCCAATTTCCCAAACAATCACCAAATCCATTTGATGTATGAAAAACCCTCGTGTAATATTGGATTGCATTTGACCAGGAACTACTGAGCAGTAAATGCGTTGTTAGAGTGGTAGCGTCCTTACCTTGGCGCGGTGAACATCTTCATTCCGTCAACAGATCTGTTCGTGCTCGATTAACACTTGAAGATCCAACAGCAAGACTTCATGCTTATATCTATGAAGAAGACTGGGTAAGTCATCCACAGCAGTTGAAAAGTTTGACGAAGAACTTTTTAGTAAACTCTCATTTTTTTTTTTATGCTTATTACATCTCGCTTTATGATAGGTACAATTTATTGGGCCTGATACGGGAGCTGATGATATAACTAGAAAGATGATGAAACTGTTGGGCATCAGAAACCCTCCCACAGGAGAGAAGGAGATGGCTTTGAGGAATCCTCCTTGGGTTAAGTGTTGTTTGAGGAAGTTTCATCGGGATGAAAATGATAAAGTCGGGACCATGAGGTTTCAAATATTTGGAACTAGGCTAATAGGGGATGCTGTTAATGACCAAGCTCAAGGAGAAGGCGGCGCTCAGGTGGAAGTAACAGAGGGGGTGACCGCGGATAGGCCAATTATCATCGACTGACAACGATGTTGTTAAAACTTGTGTTTTGATATTTTGTCGGTGTATATATGCACGGAGGTATTAGGGGTTAGGAGGCTTTTTTGTGATGTAATTAAATGCAGTTTAGAGAGACACCTTGGAGTTGGAGGTGCATCTGTTGTTTTGTAAAAAAAAAACCTTTTTTGGTAAATTAGCTCGAGAAACGCACCACTTATAATCATTAATTGACGTTAAAATGCCTGTTAGCTTTGTAGCTATCTTGCTATTTTCCTGCTGGATATGAACAGGTCAAATTGTGAATTATCAGGTATCTGATGAAACAATTAATAGGAAATAGTTAACACCACTTATGTGATTGCAAAGGACGGTCAACATCACAACTCAAGTAAATATCTCGGTTTGAAAATCAAACAGAAACAGGAAATACTGAACAGATTGACTTTGACTGGTCAGAATTTTTAAATTAAATCCCTCTTAACTAACTATTATATGAAGTTATTCGGAAGATGGTATGATTATAGTTTTATATTAAAACTAACAACAATAACGACTTCTTTCTTTGATTTCTCCGAGAGGTCCAGAGAAAGATGGGGACGCTTGCTAGTTGAAGCACGGAGGAGAGTTCCACACGCAACGAAAGTCCGCAAAAGCCACCAGCTCCACCTCATCTTTGAAAGAGACTTACAAGCTGTTCAAAGTTGAAGCAGCCCAAATACAACTCGATCCCTTGCATCTTACATGCATTCAAACAGAGCTCCAAACACAAAATTGGCTCTCTCTCTCTCTCTCTCTCTCTCTCTCTCTCTCTCTCTCCCCACATCATCATCACTCATGAAGAAACCTATTCTTCTCTTCTCCCTCCTCCTCCTCCCCCTGTTTGTATCCGTTTCAACTTCAGCATCACAGAGCACTCTCTCAAAAGGGTCCTCTCTCTCTGTCGAGGACAGCTCGGACGTTTTACTCTCCCCGGACAAATCCTTCACCTGTGGTTTCTACAAAGTCGGCGAGAATGCCTACGTCTTCTCGGTCTGGTTCACCAATTCGATCAGCAAAACCGTCGCCTGGACCGCAAACCGGGACCACCCCGTGAATGGCCACGGATCAAGGTTCAGTTTTCAGGGCGACGGAGGCGCGGTTCTGACGGATGTCGACGAAACAGTCGTCTGGAGCACCAACACGAGCTCAACGCAGGCCGAGATCCTGCAGCTCTCGGACTCGGGGAACCTTGTTATTAACGACCCAAATGGTAACACTCTATGGAAGAGCTTTGATTCTCCTACTGATACCCTTCTCCCTACACAGCCGATGACTAAAAACACGAAACTGACGTCTGCAACGGCTAGAGGATCGGTTTCTTCAGGATACTACAGTTTTCTTTTCGACAACAACAACGTCCTGACGATGATATACGATGGACCCGAGATCTCTAGCATCTACTGGCCTAATCCTGATTATAACGTGTTTCAGAATGGCAGGACAAATTACAACAGCAGTAGATATGGGCTTCTTGATGAGAAGGGGCGCTTCTTAGCGAGTGACGGGTTGGGTTTCAATTCTTCCGATTTCGGTTCTGGCACCTTGAGGAGATTGACCCTGGATTATGACGGTAATCTCAGACTCTACAGCCTGAACGAGTCTCGTAAAAGTTGGCTAGTTACGTGGGAAGCTTTCCCTCAGTTATGCCCAATACACGGGTTATGCGGTAGGAATGGGATTTGCTCTTATACGCAGTCGAAGACGGCGTGTTCTTGTCCTCCAGGCTTTGAGATGAGCAATCGGTTGGACTGGAGAGAAGGTTGCAAGCAGAAATTCGACACCGTTTGTGAGAAGCCTGAGAATTTGAAGTTTGTTAAGCTCCCTCGTACTGATTTCTGGGGTTACGATCTCAATCCGACCCCTCCTATATCATTGAAAGATTGTAAGAAGCTTTGTAAAGAGGATTGCTCGTGTCAGGGTATAACTTATAAGGTAGGGAGCGGTAACTGTTATAGAAAGAGCGCACTTTTCAACGGGAGATCGTCTCCGGACAATCCTGGCGACGTGTACCTTAAAGTTCCGAAAGGTGTAGGAACATCGGGTCCGAGTAGTATTTCTCAGGAGGATGAGCCGAACTGTAGTAAAGCAGAAGGTGTCATGGACTCATCAAAGAAATACGACAGCAGCGGCGGAAAGACAAGATGGAACTATTTCTACTGGTTTTTAATGGCGTTCGGCTTGACTGAGTTCTTCTTCATCGCGTCGGGATGGTGGTTCGTGTTCAGGAGAGAGCAGAAGCCTACGTCACTAGAAGAAGGTTACAGGATGATATCAAGCCAGTTCAAGAAATTCACGTATAAGGAGCTCAAACGAGCGACGCAAAATTTCAAAGAGGAACTCGGAAGGGGAGGCTCGGGGGCGGTATATAAAGGAGTCTTGGACGATAAGAGGGTAGTCGCGGTTAAAAAGCTAGAAGACGTGATCAAGGGAGAAGAAGAGTTTTGGGCTGAGGTGAGCGTGATAGGGAAAACGTACCACATGAATCTCGTGAGGATGTGGGGATTTTGTTCAGAGGGTTCGCACAGACTCTTGGTTTACGAACACGTACGAAACGGATCGCTAGACAAGCATCTGTTCACTAACCGTATCAGATGGCATGAAAGGTTCAAGATTGTGCTCGGGGTGGCGAAGGCGTTGGCGTATCTTCATCACGAGTGTTTGGAGTGGATCATTCATTGTGACGTGAAGCCCGAGAACATACTCTTGGACGATGATTTCGAGCCCAAGGTTGCTGATTTTGGATTAGCCAAGTTGACGAAGAGAGGAGGGGCTGGTTCGGATACTTCGCAGATACGAGGGACGAGGGGTTATATGGCTTCCGATAACCGCGAAGGCCGACGTTTATAGCTTTGGGGTGGTGATTCTTGATGTAGTGCTGGGGAGTAGAGTGTCTGATGGGGAGCTGACAGGCTTCGTTAGGACGGCGAAGGCGAAATTGCGGGGTGGGGATGATGAATCTTGGGTTGAGGATTTCGTCGATGGGAGACTGAAAGGAGAGTTTAATCGTGAGCAGGCAGCTGTGATGGTGAAAATAGCGGTTTCTTGTTTGGAGGAGGAGAGAAGTAGGAGGCCTACTATGGATTCTGTAGCCCAGAAGCTGATGTTATGTGCCGAGTAACGTAGTTTCCTGTATGGGTCTTACGCGCGTGACTCTCTCTCTCTCTCTCTTCTGAATTTTGAGGGGTTTTCCAGAGAGCTTTCATGAATTCAATCTCTCTCTCTCTCTCTCTCTCTCTCCTTCTATTAACCCAAGCATAGTAGCAAGTGTACAGAGAAATACCAATTCAAATACTTGCGGCATTACTCTTCAAGTTCGAAATACATCCACGGTAGAAGTCTATTATTCCATCATCTGTGAATAACATTTTTTTTTTAAAGAATGTTAAAATCTTTACCTATCAATGAGATGGTCCTTCGATATGCTATATGCCAACATTTTACCTTGCGTCCACAGGAAATTCACCTGCATCTTAGAAGTTCACTAAACAGCATAAAACTACATTGTATCTCTGCAGTTTTTTAGCTTCCTACGATTCCTGGTGTTACTACAGACATTTACACCTCGTTTGGTACGCAGAAATGGGCTCAAATGAGAATGGAATAGAAGAATGAATGGAATGTATATGGGAATGGAATGCTCATTCTCATTCTCTTGATTGGGTGCGTATGTAGAATGAAGCTGGAATGAAAATCTCATTCTGATTCCCATGTTTGGTATCATTAGTTCACAGGTGAGAATAAAATCTTATTTTCTAATAACGCCCTTACAACAACATAGATTTTTAAAAAGATAAAAATAAACATTAATGATAATAACTAAACAATTTTATTTTTAAAATTAAACTTTATAAAAATATCCAATATTTCATGTTTCTATCCTAGAATCCATTTCCCTATACATGCAAGCCTAAGGAGAAACAACTTAATCAATTGTTCATACATATCTATGTTATTAATCTGATTATGTCGCTCAATGAGACAAAAAAATTAGATTTATTTTTGTTATTAATGGGGGTGTAATTGAAATTTATGTAACTAATTTAATTCTCACTTGAATGAGAATGATCATTCCTCGTCAATTCACTTGGAATGCTCATTCCCACAATTCTCTGAAATGGGCACTCCAACTTCTAAAAAATGATTATGTTTGGTATGGGGAAATGAGAAGCGGGAATGGTCATTCATTCCATTCCACCCCATTCCCGTACCGTACCAAAAGAGGCGTGAAAGAAATGGAGAGTTCATCAATCATTCTGATGGTCCCTCATCCTGAAAAGTTCTCAAATGTACGAGGAATTTATAAGTTATCAACCTTGACAGAATCAATGTATGTACAACTTCATCATAGTTTCACACACACACACACACACACCATGAGAAAATTAATCTGGCATCTCCCATCAAAAGATTTCGGCTCCCAAAAATATATTGATCAGTGATTGAGTACATAAGGTAGATAATTTAGACTGTGCCGACAACAATGGCACAAAATTCTTTTTCAGTCAGGTTGGACAAAAGCTCTGTAACTCCACAATAATCTTCGAACTAACACCTCCATGAACCTAGGGACTGAAACAGGTCACGAAACAAGCATTTTACAGGACCTATCAGTTATAAAGCAAATAGCATGATGAACGGAAGAATTAGATGCAGGAAATAAGAAACAAGAGCTAAACTCTGGCCAGCAAGAGGTATGTCATATTAAAATATAAGTATCTAGAGAGAAAAGACTTCAATGGAGTAGTGTTCTGTATGTTGTTGCTCATGAAGACGATATCCAATGGTTGAGCATAATACATGCAGCTGCACATTCATAAACTACTGGACGACTTGATCCAAAAAGAATATATGGTGGTATAAACAAACAAATGTTTGCTGGTATCCAGTCTTCTATGCACTGTAGTATGGGAATGGTACAGATAGAAACCAAGTTTTTCTATTTAATATCTTTCATTATGCCTAAGGGTATGAAAGTTTCATGAACTGGCTTAAAAAAGAACAAAAATTGTGAATGCCAAAATCTGGTAGGAAACAAGGTTTCAACCACATAGGACAACAGAAAAATAACAAAACTAGACTAACCTTAGCCAAAAACAGACATAGTAAAGCTGAAAGGACACAAAAAAAAAAAAGAAAAAAGAAAAAAAATGAAACACTAGGATCTTCAAAAGAAGGCAAACTGATTGAAAATCAAATTAGATTCGATGAAAACACCAAAGAAAACAAAATGGAAAAACACATGATTAGCAATGCATGTTCTTGGACAAGCAATACAAATCAATTCAGATTTTTAAAAAGAAAATAAGAGGCTCCCCTAAATAAAAGAAATGCTTCATAGATTGAACAATAAAATAGGTGAATAGTGGGATGTAATAGCAGTCCAAGAACCATTCAAACAAATCTTATCCCAGAAGTTGCATTGCTCTCTGAACTATGTTTCCTTCTCCAAACATCTCACCAAAACAATAGATATGATCGTGATACAATATTCTTAACTAGCATAGGTGATTCTGATAAAAAAGAGAATAATCTACAGGCTAAGCTAAAGAATTGAGTAGTTTGGAAAAAGTGAAATCTAGTTTTGTTGAAGCGAAATTGGCAAGACTAACTAACAAAAAGCACGCCAATCAAGAACACCATCAACAACCACGAGTATAATATCACATCATCTAACTAACAAAAAGCACGCCAATCAAGAACACCATCAACAACCACGAGTATAATATCACATCATCAAGAACCTGTAAGAAAGGAATAGATACTAAAGAACACCATCAACAACCACGAGTATAATATCACATCATCAAGAACCTGTAAGAAAGGAATAGATACTACTATAATATACAGATTTTATAGATGGCATCAGTGAAGTGGAGCAAGAGATAACAGCCTTATCAGCAAGAAGAAATCATGATTTAAGTAACAAGGCAAATTTTCACTTGCTAACAATGAAAAATAATTGTTTTCATGATGGGCAGATTTTAGGATTTTTGCTGTTGTTTAAACTTAAAACAACTGGGCATACAGTTCCATTCGAATGTGAGTTCGGGCACTCTAAGTTCAATTAACAGGCATTTGAGTTCAATTAGCACATGAGATAGCATGGAATGTAGTGTTTAAAATATTGAAAATTCTGGACTGTTTGCATGATATATTAAGATGCGTATACGGCATGTGTCAATATATATGATTCAATCGCACGGTGAAATTTTTATTTGAATGTTAAGAAAATGTCAACACTTAATCATAACTTATATGTTTCCGTTTAGAGAGCCACACACACTTAGTGATACTAAAGGAATTCAAGTACTCCCATAGAGGATATGCTTTAGAACTAATAGGGACTGGCATGATATCGAAAATTGACAGTTTATTTAAGGTACATCAGTTGGCAACACTGATTCCCTGCTATAACTACAAGACAACTCTGACGCAAAAAAGATGATCCCCCTTGCACAAGGTGAGATATTACTTGGGATTTTTCTACACCAACAATAACAAATAAATCCTACCCCAAATTCTCAGGATAAGTTGCATCTGTATATTCTATATACAGGTTGAAGACTGGTAAAAAAATAATTGTGCATGATAACATCTTTTAGTACCGACCATCCTCACGCTTCTCTTTTTAACATGGTACAGTATACACCTTCCGTGAAAGGAAAGTAAAATTGCTTTTAGCTAGTTTGGAAAATATTTCTTGCGAATATAGCATATAATGATAGCAACTCAACAAATTGAGGAAAAAAAGGCAACACATTGCATCATAATAATGTAAGGAGCTAAAAGCCAAAGGTACAAAGAGGTTATCTAACCTTGGGAAGAGTAAGAAGACAACAGTTTATCATAATCATATTTTCGTCGACATCATAAATTTTGGCTTCTTTTCTGCAGGCTTTAGAATTTGAAAGGAGCACATCAAGGTTTCATCAACACTCATCATAGCACCAGCATTATCAAATTCACCACAGTAATTAGGTGCTGAGAATACAGTGACTAGTTGTCTATCTGCAAAGAACTCATAACCATCCTCCACAACCTGCACTTTTTCAAAAATTAATGTTAAACAAGACCCAGGCTTACCCAACAAGTTCAAAACAAGTAAGAACAGTTTTTAACCTGATGTGCACGACAGACAAGATCTAGATCATGCTTTGTCAAGAACTCAGCAACTTTATCATGACCAAAAGTGTACGAAACCCCTCTATCATTAATTCCCCATCCTTGAATTTCCCTACCAGGATCGGACCAAAGCAGGTCACACAATAAACCAGTATCAGGGACATCGGTAGGACGTGGTAAGCTTTTAATCTGGTCCAGGTTTGACAAATCTGGGGAAAGGCCGCCATGCATGCATAATATTTTGTCATCTATAAGAGCAGCTACAGGTAGACAGTTAAAGCAATCAGTGAACACCTTCCATAGTCTCACGTTAAACCGACGCTTACATTCATCATAAAATCCATATATCCTGTTTATAGAAGCGCACTCATGGTTTCCTCTCAGAAGAAAAAAGTTCTCGGGGTATTTGATCTTATAAGCAAGAAGAAGGCATATTGTTTCCAAGCTTTGTTTTCCTCGATCCACATAATCGCCCAAGAATAAATAGTTGGCATCAGGAGGGAAACCTCCATATTCGAAAAGCCTTAAAAGGTCACTGTATTGACCATGAATATCACCTGAAAATCCAGACAGAAAAAATGAGACAAACTGGAAACAACAATTTGAAAGGGAGAATGACTACCGCCAAGCACAAAATAGATAGATGCAAGCAATTCACTCAATATTCTACAATAAAAATGATATAGGAAATCAAAAGAAGCTTAATATATGTATGTATCCTTTAACAAAAGTGACCCAGCTAATTTATTCAACAACAGCTAGTGGGTAGCATGAATACAATCAAAAGCATCAGCCACAAGAAGGTCAAAGCTAAGGTTTTGTGAGCCATATTGTAGGATTTGAGCATTAGAACAGTCGCGATATTTGCTTATATTGTTTTTTTTTTTTTTTGCAATAACAGTAGGAATTAATCAAAATTTGTTACATCACTGATAGAGAAGACAAAGCACGTCAGAACTATCACAAGATGCCATCCAATAACAAGCACGTATTTCAACTAAACATCATCTGCTCTGAATCCTACCAGCGTCTATTTGATTTATGCAAGTTTAGTACGGTACCGAAATCAGATCAATAACAGAACACAGCCGAACGCGCAAAATGATTACTTTCATTTTAGGGGGGGTGGGCAAAAAAAGAGAAGAAGGGTGTAGAAGTACGGAAAAGGGACGGAGAGGATCAGACCGCAGATCTTGATCGGAGCCTCGAGCTCGAGGAGATTGGGCTGCTGGAGGAAGATCTCCTTCGAAGCGACGCAGAGCTGGCGGATCTCGGCCTCCGACATCTGGACTTGCTTCCCGGGCCTCGCCGATCGAACCTCGAGGAGCCTGCTGATGATGTCGTCGAGCAGCGCGGGTCGATCGCTTGCGTTGGCACGCGCGCCATCGCTGCCGAATGAAGACCGATCGATCGATCGATCGACCGAGGGGGGATTACAAACCCTAGATTAGCAGAAGAGGGGGAGGAAGAAAGAGGATGATGAGGACGCGGTTTTGTTTTTGTTAGTCTCTCTCTCTCTCTCTCTCTCTAGTCTCTACTGGTGTCTTTTATGCGTTTTGCTCCTCGTCATAATTTGTTATTATCTTCTTGTGAGCCGTCCCGCCTCTGCTTCTTGTTTGTTGACATGACGGGGAGTAAATTTTGTAAAGCGATAAAGAGTGTGCCGGCGGAGATGCCAATATTTAATGTATTTGTTTTTAGTTCAATTCTAAATACTTATTTCGTTAATCAACTTAATCTAATTACGTGGAAGATAAGCCTTATTATGCAATAGAAGAGGGACACCTCACTTGTCCCCCGTTGGTCTCATATTTTAAGTCCCTGTAACAAAGCTTATCTATGTTATGGATCTTTTTCTGTGAGAAGCTTTGTGTAGCTAAAAGTTTGTAGCTACGAGTCCATAGGTAAAAAAGGACAGAGGAGAAAGGGAAAAAAAATCTTATACAGCTTTTATCACATCCTTTTTATTCGACGTAAACTCAGCAAACTGGGTGAAGCTGAACTGTCATCTGCACGAGTCAAATTTTATCAGTCTACAGGGAGAGCACGAGCACAACATTCAGAGCTAATATGATCTCGACTTCCTCTTTGACCGTACGAAATTAAACCGGGAAAATCCATTTTCATCCAAAATACAGCAGCCAAAGATGATGCACGTACAAGTAGTTTTTGTAATACCCCAACTCTTGAGAGGGTGATGTGATTAGTATTGATAGATTTGATTGGAATACTCATACCACCAAGATGCATCTTCTTTTCGGGAACCCAACTCTTAGAAACTTCAAAGTTAAGCGTGCTTGGCCTGGAGAAATTCTAGGATGGGTGACCCTCTGGAAAGTTTTCCAGGGAGTGCGTGAGTGAGGACAAAACGTGCTGAAAAGACATGTGGTGGTTTGTGAGGCCAGTCCATCAGATCTAATAGCGTACCGACTCCGGAATTCCGGAGCGGGGCGTTACAAATGGTATCAGAGCAAAGCCAACCGGAATTGTGAGAGCTAAGTGCTATGCGGCGCAAAAGTGCTACGTCGAGAGGGCGTGAGCCACCTCTTGAGGCCGTAGGAGCCACCTCTAGAATCTCACACGGATGGTACGGTCTTGGATGATATGATTTGGCACAACGAGGACGTTGTGAGTTTAAGTGGGGGAGTATGTAATACCCCAACCCTTGAGAGGGTGATGTGATTAGAATTGATAGATTTGATTGGAATACTCATACCACCAAGATGCATCTTCTTTTCGGGAACCCAACTCTTAGAAACTCCAAAGTTAAGCGTGCTTGGCCTGGAGAAATTCTAGGATGGGTGACCCTCTGGGAAGTTTTCCAGGGAGCGCGTGAGTGAGGACAAAACGTGCTGAAAAGACATGTGATGGTTTGTGAGGCCAGTCCATCAGATCTAATAGCGTACCGACTCCGGGATTCCGGAGCGGGGCGTTACAGTTTTCAGGATACAGCCATGGAAAAAATGGTTGAAAACAATGTGCATATGCGGATTGGGGGGCAAGCTATAAAGCTGCCTCCTCCCCCGATACCAGGGTCGAACCGGAGGGGGTGGGAACGGAATTAAGATGGCCCCTCGGCCCTCCCCCATGGGGTTTTCTTGGCGGCTGGGGTGTTCGAACGCAGGACCAAATCTCATCTCTTTGGAGGCCACAAGCTTGCCAAGTCCCCATGTTTCGGATAATCTACTCCTCTATACAAATGGTAGAACCCAAGAGTCACTATTGATGCTACAGTAAATACTATATTAACATTTTTAGCATTATTACTGTAGCAAACGTGAAAGTGGATACTGTATTTTTTAATACTGTAGCGGTGAAAACCGGGATTTCTGTAGCGAGGAAAAAAACATGTCGTGCTTTGCACGGTGTTCACACTAAAGAAAGTGTTAAACCTGACATGCAACCTGCAAATTTCCTACAATCGTACCAAAAAACGAATTCTCACAAGCGAAGAGTCACTGCAGTACTTTCCGCCGCCTGTTCTCATGAAGATATTGAGATACTGTGATGCGGGCAACACATCATCATGCACCTACTACAGATAATGGATTCCAAAAGAAGTTGTGTTCTCAAATAAGAAGTACATCGGCAACAAAGAAACCAATTTAGTCCTGTATGAAAGACAATTAAATGTCACGTACAAGAGAATGGCATCAAACCTATAGCTGAGCGGAAAAATCTAAGTAACATGAATGCGTTACGCTTTTGAGATTGATGGTTTCTACCTATACAAGACATGAGAATACGTTGCTGGCAGCAGCCACAAAACTTGCCACCATATAAATACTCACTGAAACAACAAAATTGTCCTATTCATCTAAACGCTGTGAACAAGGAAAATATCCTAACATCGATCAGCAAGGCCAGACAAGCAGGATTTGAGTATCTCATATGTCATGAAAACAATACCAACACCGGGGACAACTTTATAGTACTCAGGCAAGATTCCCCTGTACAGACCACGAAAGCCTTCGTATTTGATTATGTGGCCAAACGCACCAAATAAACCCGAGTTGTAGACCCGAGCTCTTCCAGCGGCACCTTCCAACTGTATTCGTCGCCTCACAAGATCCAATGGGAACGTCACTGAGAAATATAGATCAGAAGTCAGCATGATAGTTTTAAAAAATAAAAGTACCATTAACATTTTATCCTACATGACCTGATGGAGAGCCAAGCTCACATGAACTTCTTAGTTCTTAGGTTCATTATCAATCAAACAAAAGTTACTATAATACAAAGGGTAAGTTTCAGAAACCCCCTTTGAACTTCGAAGCGTTTTCCACGAAACCCACTGAACTGAGCTTTGTTTATTCCACTAAACTCCCATAGACTTTGGTGTGTCTCACATAACCCCTCTAAACTTTCAACTTTTCCTCACGGATCGCTACCTGTAGATGGCAAATAACTAAAATGTCCTTGAGATAGAGAAAAACCCCCAAATTAATCATTTACCATTTACCACTATTTTAAAAAACATCCGCCTAGTTCGCTTAGGCGTACGCCTAGGCCTAGGCGGTACCTAGGCCGCCTAACTAGCGCCTAGCGCCTAGGCAGTATTTCGACTGCCCACCTAGATTTTACGAGCGTTTAGGAGAGCATTGTCTGCTTACGTGGATTGCACCCTGTAGGCATTGATTGTGATTTTATGTGTCGTAGTCTACACATCCTCCAAACTCCATTAACCTCCAAATATGAACACCTTCACTACCTCCTCCGACCTTTAGCAAAACCTCATCGATCACCACTTAAATGAAGAAAGAAAAAAATGCCCAGAAACCGCTTAGGCGTCCGCCTAGGCGACTAAGCGCTAGGCGCCAAGTCTGACGCCTAGAAGCGCCCAACGTTTAATGTAACATTGCCATTTACAAGCAACAGACCCCATTAGGGAGGTTTCTCTCTCAAAACACGATATTTGGACACCCATGTTCTATGACTCCGATATTTCTAATATAATAATATAAACCAAAGAGAGGAAATATTTAAGGAAAAAAATTATGAAAGAATCTACTAAGTGAATGATAGAATCGGTGTTAACAAGTGTGTTGTGATTTCATGGCCATCCAAACCCACATCATATATTAGCGATCCAAGTTATCCAACGCCTAGAGGAGAGATAAAATCCGTATCACATTTAACATACTGAGCCTATGCAGTTCATTTATCACAATTTCAGTTACATACCAGTTGATGCCGCAATGCCAGAAAGACTTCCACAAGTTAAGCTAACCAGGACTGCAGAATCATGTGGCCTGCCAAGCAAAGAATCAAAATTCACATGTTAGCTGCGACTATATGGTGAAAATAAGTCAATCCTCAGCAATAAGGAACATGGACACCTTAATAGAAAAACTGTCATTTACCTTTCGAATTGCCAAAAGGATCTCAGAGTCTCATAAACAGAGAAGCTAATTGCTATACTGGGTCCAACACCCTACGGTTTTCCAGATATTAATGTCAACAAAGATACATAACAGGAAAAGACGAGTTGTATTGACTCTGAACTCTACCAGTAGTGTTGGTCCAAGACCTTTATATAATCCTCTGATACCTTCATCTCTGGAAATGGAATAGAGTGCGTGTGAAATACCTCTATAGTATATTTTCTTGGTCTGCAAAATTCAGATCATAAGAGATCAGGCATGCAATCAAAGATGATGTTACAGAAGCAAGAGTCAATAATCCAATCGAAGCCCTCAGATTTTACATTTGTGAAACGTAAAGGTTTGATCCAACATAAGGGGTGCGATTCAAAGGTAGTTCCATTTTCATATTGGACATGGATGATCCAAACCAGAATTCTGAAACAAATATATACTGTGTTTATCTAACAAGCACTCTATGAGGTAATCGTACTTGTAGATATGTTTTACTGGATATAGTTGCAACCATGTATATTCTTTGTAAAATAATTTGATAATTGTACGAATGTGAACATGTTACTCCTATATAGTTGTTGTTGCCTTTTTTTGCGCGTTTAGTATGGTTTGTGGAGAATGCCAAAAGCATGTGCCAATTTACTATTGCCCTTCAACAAAACTTATATTTCCTTCCTTTTTAAAAAAAATATATATAGGGAGAGAGGATGGGGTTCCAAACAATCTTTCCACTAAAAGGTAAATAATTGTTTTGTTAACTTAGACCCTAAATGTACAAGCACAACAATGTGTAGCACCAATTTTTTTGGTGTTGGCTGCCAAATTTTCTTTCTATATCTCTTAACTCAATATTGATACCAAAATGAGGTATTGGTCACATACTAGTTAAGATGTCATGGCACCACACCAAAGCATGACTATCCAAAAAATTAAGTGCATCAAAGGATAAGAGAAGATCTATGCAATTATGCAAATCTAAAATGGTATGTCTTCTGATGCAAGACATTGAAGAATGATATATGCTTAAAAATATAATAAATTCATATATGCACTGAGTACCAGCAATTGACCTGATAACTCTTTGTTACTAAGAAGAAAGGAGTCACTTCATTGTGGTGCTGGATGTAGGGGAGGCACATTTGTGTCAACCCTACAAGGAGCATTAAACAAATGAGAACAAACTAGGTAAGTAGGTAATAAAGATATTAAGCAAGAGTATTTCGCTAAAAGAAGCAGCTTGAAAAACCAACTATGGGGCCATATGTCGTAACAAGTTTGTGGCAATGAGTCTAAGGTATTGTATATCACAATATGAAATTCAAGGTTACCAAGAAACTAGTTTAAGAATACAATGGCAGCACATAGTTTGCTACTACAACTAAAAACAATTCTGGAATACAGACACGTAAAGAATTTGTAGCCGAATGTCACGTCCCTTCATTATATAATTAATTAACACTTATGTTGGTTTGGAGTGTGGCACGTGTGTGTGTGTGTGTGTTTGTGTGTGAGTACATAGATATATGTGTGTATTCTTGTGTGCGTGCATGTGTGGGTGGGGATGTGCGTGCGTATAGAGATCTATACTGACAGAAGAAAGGAATGCATGTAAATTTTAAGCTATTTTAAGATTCCATGTGTACCAAAAATCTAGCAATATTGTTTAATTGTATATCCTATATAAGCAGCGGACCGTCGTACACTAAAGAAGACTCATGAAAGGTAACTATACGTAATGAAATTCACCATATGCCGAGAAATCAATCAATAAAAGAAAAGGTTAAAGAGTTCTGGAGACAGACATATGAGTGACGCCACCCATAACAGATATTCGTTACAAGTTTCAAACAAATAATGAGAAAAATAACCATAGGAAAGCATAAACATCTGGTGGATGAATAAACTGAAACAAACGAATAGCCTTAACCTAGCATGGAAATGATGTGATCACCTGAGCTGCAAGACGTGTTCTCACAAGGTCTAACGGATATGTGATGGATGCCGCTGTTATTCCTGCAAGACCACCGCCTACCAATCGCACGCCGACATCCGCGCTTACGTAATCCTTATGCCTGTCAAATCCCGGTACCAGTTGTAACAACTGCAAGAAACACAGTTCTGAAAATTAGTAAGAAGCTCAACACCGTAGATATCTGGCTAAAAACTTTTCAATGTTCTTACATTTTTGTAGCGTTCGTAAGCATAAAAGCTGATGGAAGAGTAAGGCAACCGATGAGCAATCGTGACCAAGTTTCCTCTCCAGAAAGCTCTAAACCCTTCTTCACAAGCAATTCGCGAAGCCTCGCGCCATATACTAGCATTTCTTAGAGCCACAGCATCGGCGTGCATCCCTTGCACCTGAAGAAGATGAGTGATCAGGCCTTAATCTATCTCTAAAAGACTTGACTGAAATATCCAGTAACCAATTGCAACTAATCGCCCAGTTGAATAAATTTACACTAAAAACAGTATATTTCCCCCCAAGATACAACTGACTCTTCCCCTATCAATCTAATACAAAGTAGAGAGCGGTGCATTTTCAGGCTTATAATTGAGACCTAGGCGTTAATCACCAAGAACGAATCTTTATACCTGAAAGAGGATGGTGAGGCGAGCGAGCGGAGCAGTGCAAGTTTTGCTCACAGCTCCGGCGACTCCTCCGGCCAAGAGATTGGTAACCGTCCCGATCTGAGCCTGTTGCTGATTGCGCGCCGAGTATTTAAGACCGCCGCCTCCATGGGCGGAGCTTAGAGCCCTATCGCCAACCGTTGCCTCCGTCTGCATCGCGTTCTGTGGGTTCCAACCCTCGATTCCTTCGAGACCCTCGAAACCCTAGCTCAAATGCAAAAAGGCTCGATTTTTCCCAGTTATTCGGTACGTTGTCTCGCGGGAATTTTTTACGTGTCGTCGATGGGAGATGTTAAGGGCGAGGATTGAGAGCCCGGCAGGGAACACGATGGGCTGTGCGCGAGGCACCGTAAACGGAGCAAGTTATGGGCCCAGAATCTAAGCGCACATTAGAGAGAATATTCTTTTTGCCCGGTTTGAAATATTCTGGAACAAATATACAAATATCGAAGCATTTTAGACTCACTGCTTAAAAGACGCTTGGGTTTTTATTAAACGCTCTACAATTATTATGCTCCCTCAAATTTCCCACATTATGGCAACCACGCTGAAATCCCATAATCACAATCAGCATGCCTCATACTAACTTGGACGGTCTGCGTTGTTCTCGTCACAAAAGCTTACAGAAAAAATGAGTTACTATTTGTAGATCTTTGAATACAACGGTCACATTTTGATGGAAGTTTTGACTTGATAATACTCGATCATCAGTTCCTTTTTGTGCCATGAGTACAGGCTCCCAAATTGAATAAACTGGATGTCGATAAGCAAATCCAATGATTCTGAACCTATAGGGTTTGCTCTGGTTCCAGAATTTACATGTCTCACGTTCCCCTGCGATCCTCCCTGCATCGAGGCTTTCCTGAACTTTGAACCTGTTTTTTTTCCCGCCTCTCCATGTCAACCGATGATCTTTTGCTGGTTATCTCTCACGTTGCAGGTAACCAACTGGGTTAGTCAGCAGCTTGGTTACAGTAACAGACCAATGCGAAACATGTACTACATGCGACGAGCTCATCGTACTGAATACTCAATTAAGTAAAACTTCTATTGAGCAAATCTTATCTCCTGCGTCATTAATCACATTATGTACCTACGAATCTGGGAATGTTTTTATTGAAGCGACCTGGTTGCTTGACCAAGAACGAAAGAATATCAGCCAACTTAAACCACGCGGTAAAGAGACACAACTGAATTTGCACCCACTTGGTGAGTAAAGAATTGAGAGAACCTGCTTCTATTCAAATATCAGTGTATTTCACTATTTGGCCTTACATAACACTGCAAGATCATATCAACACCACCAAAAGAACAGGCAACAAGATGACTTGGATTAAATTGGAATTAGATACACGGGAACACCAAAAGAGAGAAATTGAGGCAGACAACATTAAAGCTTTATAATTCAGTTTCTACTGTTCCATTTGGTTTCGAGACTAGTCCCCTCCTTGAGAATTTCTTGAGCATCCCTGTCCATACCGAGACTCGAGAGTGAAGCTGCTTGGAGATAATATGCAGTAGGCCACTCGGGTGATATGACCTGTGCTTGCATTGCGTCACCTAAAGCTTCTTGTGACATATCATTCATCAAGTAGCATAAACATCGCCGTGCAAATACAGTTGGAGATATCATAGTTCCACAATCAATAAACTGCAGAAAGAAAATAAAAAACACCAATCAGTTTCCTTCCAATATTTGAAAAGCTCATCATATAAACATGGGAGAAAAATGACTAGGTTCTACTGTTGCAATAAAAAACAATCAGGCAGCAGGTTCTGGTTTTATCCCAATTTTAACTCATTCCGAGTCACTTTGACCAACCTGCGTATAATAATCAATTGCAGTTCCGAAGTCTTTAGCTCGAAAAGCACTATCTCCGTGCTTCTTAGAGTTCAAAGTGTCCTGCATCTGGTTGGTCCACATCTGGAACGATAGCTGCACATGAACAATAACTCAAACATAAATTCTTATACTTTCAAGAAAGGAAAGAAGGTTGAAACTGACAAATGTGTTGCCAATCCTTCTACAAGAACTACGTAAATTACCAGTCGAGAACAACTTAAACCACATGAGACCTAAATGGATATGTGGAATTTCATGATTGTATAAAGTGTTAGGTGCAGAAATGCAGTATCTAATATAACTGATATAGGATACATTTAACAGTTCTTCAGAATCTCTAGTGCTTATTAGGTGGAGGCAGAACTATTCAAGTCACAATTTGATGACTGCATGATTGATTGCGAGACTACTTCTCAGATGAACACCTTGGTATCACAGACGCACATGACAAGTACAAGAATGCACACGCGAGCGCACTAATACAAATATGCAAGCACCTGGAGACGCAACGAAATGGAACAAAGTAGGAAGATGGTCTTTTTCTTTTTTTTCTTTTTTTTTAATTACCTCATTGGCTATTCCCTCGTCATCCTTGTATCCAACTTTCTCTAATATTTCATGTATAGCTGTGAGGTCCCCTCTGGAACAAGCTTCACCAAGAGGAGATAATGGTTTTTGTTGCAATGAAGCTGAGGACTCGCGAGGAATGCCCATCAATATATATGATGGTACCTAAAAAAAGACATTAAAAACATGTTAACAACAAAACCTGCAAAAGGATATCAAACTTCAAAACAAGATATCCTAATGTAAACCAAGAGGATCTGAATGGAAATGGTCGAGTGGATGGTAAAAGAGAAAAAATGATTAGGGAGAATTTGTCATATTGGTTGGAAGCATTTCTTGATTCAATTTTTATTTTTGTAAGGTAAAAAGTCTAATGTTACAACAGGAAGGTACATCCAATTGGGCTTAGGTACTGTGTAACAGATTTATTAAGCCCTTGCAATAGACTTACTGTGTAACAGATTTATTAAGCCCTTGCAATAGACTTACATGAAAAGAAAAGTGCATGAAAACGTTACACAAATTACACTTCATCAGACCAAGAAACTCGAAAGATGAAGCATAAAAGACTACTTAGATGTTTATCAAATGAAGGGTAAAGAGGAAACAATTACACAGTTGCCAGTGGAATGTCTTCAAATTTACCATAAACTAAAATTAAGCTTTAAACAAGATGCACAAAAAAAATAAAGAAAAAGAGTACTTAATGAATTTTACCTCAGCTTCTTTTTGAAGTGATGTAAGGGCAGTGACCAGCGATTTCGCATTTGGCCTCTCACGTGCTTCAAATTGCAAGCATCGAGAAGCTAACCGAACCAAGTCAGTTCCATCATCATTTGAGAAGTGGCCTTCCAGACAGGAGTCCAGCAGCATTTGAAAATTTTTACCACGTATTAGGTCAAGTGCCTGTCGCAAAAGGATTCATGTGAAATGAAAAAGGCGAAGTTAGCTACTACAATCTTTAGATACATGATACTGGAAGTTGAATGAAATATTATTATAGTCGCAAAGTATCCTAAAATTGTTTGATACAACAGTAATTGTTAGTAATATTCACATACAAACCACGAGATGGTCTCTCCATGTGCGTGTGCGTGCGCTCATGTGTAGCACTATGATTTGTGGAGGGCATGGTGCAAAATTAACTTGGATCCACTATCAATTGCAAAAATAAGACAAACCCGACCCGTTTGTTAATTGGGTCCAAGCATTTTATGCATTACCATGTAAGGAGACAAGTAAAATGCCTTTATAACCATGTGATATATGTGACAAATAAAAAAATTTAAGAGCCTTAAGTATAACGTGTTTAGTCTATAAACTCTAAAGGTACAATTCGAAGGAAGCAATGTCTACATACAACACTCATTTTTTGGTCCCATAAGGAACATGCACAAGCATAAGTAACAACTCTATATGTGTGTGTGCACGCGCGAGAGTGTGTGTGTGTGTGTGTGTATTGCGGACATTGAAGAAAGCAGAGGATAAGTAAAGAGGTCGATTCATTAAATATGAATTAGCTCCCTAGAAAATTAGTAAGATCATATTACTTTTCTGTGTAAAAACTTACATGACTAGGAGGAATGTGCTTCCCACTAAGAAGGTCAAGCAATAGAGTGCCAAAGCTGTACACCACACTCTCCGGTGTCACTCTTCCTGCAAAATTGACGCAACAAGAAATCAATATGGTTTTATATATTTGAGGTATTACCAATAAATCTAAGATTCGACACATGATAGCACAACCTCACTACTGAGAACTGAGTTTACATAGAAAATTAGGAAAGAATTACTAAGCCACTTGCAGGGGGAAAATAAGGGGTAGCACATATAAAGGGAGCAACATCCTATTCCTTCTCTATATATGGAAAGCAAAAGGAAAACATATGTAACTTCACGATTGTTTTTTCATTTGTCACAATAAACAAAAATCCATGGACTCTTATAAGACCATTTTTGAGGGGCATGTGGAACGAACACAAGAGGTCTCCCACCAAACTACAAGAGATTGGCAGCTATTGATATCTATTACATCAGAACTATATTAATGATGGAGGTTTCATAACGTATTCCTGCCAGGCAAATGAACGAAGAGCTAGCACGGAGTGAAGAAAGCAAACATTGCTGGCAAGCAACCATTCAAACTCACTTCTATGGCCTTCTGAAAATATACCTGTCCTGAGATATTCTGGAGGTGTAAATGCCAGATTGGTACTATAGCTCTTCCCATCTCTGCTATTCTTCATCAGACCGAAACAAGACAACCTCGGATTTCCATCCTACAAAAATAACTCCATGCTATCAAAACCTACATCCTTTTAAAAAATATCACCACTAATCAACAGCCTTAGAACTAAACAAAAATATTACCATATCAAAGAGAACTCTATAGGCATTGAGATCATGGTACAACGCCCGGCCTTTACTCCCACAGTACTCCAGCGCCTGTGCCAAGTACAATGCCACCCTTATCCTCATCGCCCAACTCATGGGCTGTGTATCCCCTGCTCCAGTTTCACACGAAAATCCCCCATCAAAAACAATATCAACAAATTCAATAAACTCAAAAACAATCAAGCTTCCCAGAAGTTTGTTCATTTATGTCTGGAGGGTTACTCAAAATCCAATGACAACCACAAGCAGAAAGCCCTTTATCCCAAGTTTTTCGGGCATGCTAGGTGAATCTCAATTTTCCATCTTGTTCAATTATTTTGGTTTTCTCCTACGTTTAGTTAAACTGTTGTTTTATCCTTGTAATTTGCCCCCCAGATTAACTACAAACTTACCATTTCTACTAACTAGTGCTATTTAGTGTTCTTCGCTGTTCATAACTTAAATATGATTCCATACTAAAAATTAGAAATCTAGACACTTACAGTGGAAAAGATGTTTGGCTAGGGTTTCATGAGGCATAAACTCAGCAACAAGAAGCCTCTCATCTCTCTCGCAGCAACACCCTATTAGATTCGCCAACCTCTCGCTCCTCAGCTGACCAACCGACCTCGCCTCCTCCTGCATCAACAACTCATCATCAACAACATCAGATCAACAACCAAAAAACGCCCCCCGAAAAGAGAGAGAGAGAGAGAGAGAGAGAGAAAATGGACGGACGAGAAATTGACGAGAATCCGGCCACGCCGACTTGTTGAATCTCTTGACGGCGACAATGCGGCCGCCGTCAAAGAGCTGAGCTTTGTAAACAACGTTCGGAGCCTTCTCCCCGTGCTCGGAGACGATATTTTCCGGCGAGAAATTGTCGGTGGCCGATCTGAGCTCATCGAGGCTGAACTCGGAAAATTGCGGGAGAGCATTACGATCGGATTTCCCCCCGTGTTCTACAAAAATCGAATGAAAAAAAAAACAAACTTTAGGCAAAAACGAAGGGAATTAAAAGGGGAAAGCGATGAATCGATCGATGAAGTACCGTAATCGTCGGATTCGAGGACTGAAGAGCTCCTCAAGTGATGAGATCCCCACCAACAAATGGAGAATCTTGAGCAACGACCTCCCATTGATTTTGATCTCAGCTTCTTCTTCTTCCTCCTCCTCTTCAAGACTTGTAGTAGCAGAGTGAAGTGATGAGTGGAGTTATAGATCCAAGATTTTTCTCTTTTTCCTTTCTTTTTAAATATTTTATCAACTTTTTATATAATTTATTGCACAGACTGTCATGTTTTCCCCCTTTTATGCTACAAATCTTGAATGCCCTCTGCTTTAGCTCTCGAGTTGAGTTTTCTATCTCTTTTTTTATTAGAATTTTCTTTTCCTATCTTAAATATTTATTATTAAGCAAAAAGAATTAAAATTGCAAGCTACCAGTCAAAGATGTTGTTCTCTCTGGTCAACGCAGATTCACAGACAAATTAATTAGCCAAAGCTAGACGTTAAAAACGCTGCCGTGTTTATATTTGTTTCCTTTCAAACAAAGATGAGGATTGTTGACTTATTAAGATTAACATCCATATTATTCTAGAAAGCAGATGTTACAATGAGTTTTGCTACATTGACCTAAAATATGGGACCAACAACGGGGACATGTGAGGTAATGATGGTCAACTTATTATGCAATAAGAGGATGACACTTCACATGTCCCTCCTGTTGGTCCCATATTTTGAGTCCTTAAAAAAATTTTCATATAATTACGTTTATTGGTTAATATGGCTTTTAAGCATTTGTATGTAGGTTTATCGACTGCATTTAGGAACATAATAATCTGTCACTAGCTTTTTATTGACCGAGTACAGGAGAAACCCGTGAGGCTACATAAAGAAGGCAAAGCACTATCAAAAAAAAAAAAATCATGCATGTTCCTCTTTAATGCATCCCATAATTAATGACGCCCAGCCTATTACGTGTTGTTCCTTTGTTGGATTTGGTCTTCCGACTTTTTAATTACTAGGAACAAAATCATTACACTTTTCATACAACTGCTGCAGAGAGGAGAGAGGAACAGCTGTCTGTTGGTTGTAGGATTGGATTGGAAATGGGCCAGGGCCTTGTTCCAATATTTTAGGTGGCATAATCATGGCGTGGCCACCGACGTGGGCCGATGCTGGGCCGGGTTTATTATCCTCATCGGCAAGCAGGAGTTGAGCTTTATGATGACAAGGACGTGTTCATACTCTCTTATTTTATTACGATGGAGGATCCACATCATCTGTAATTAAACGTAAGCTGCCCCGTCCACGTTCTCGCATCGGAAAGAATGAATAGAGAATTGATTTTTCGCTGTTTGGTTGGTTTTCTTGAAATAAAGGAAAAGTATATTGATGATGAAAACAATTAAGAACGGGTTTCCATTCATTTCCTTACAAAAAATCTAGGAAATGTAACCATTATAAGAAATACATTTCTTATAATTGATTTCCTTGAATTTTTGACCAACCAAACAGCCCCCTTAATAGCATAACTAAGCAGATATTCAATAGAAAGATGCGATTCTTGTTATTATTAAAATTTGCACAAAACTTTTCTAGAAGAAATCCACCCTCATAAATAACGCATCCCCTTACCGATGCAGAAGAAGATTATAACTAACAACATGAAGCAAAATACACCCGGTGGGCTCTTTTCAACACAAATACCAGAAAAACCTGGAGCTTTCTCGTGATCTCTCACACTTTTTAACCTTCACAGCATTCGCATTGCAGCCGCAATTGGTGTGAGCACTGGAGCTCAAATGCGAAATCACGTTGAACTACAACTGAACTACTCTTAAGCTGCACAAAATTAAGTCATTATACACTTGATTAGCGGCACGACGAAAAAGATGGAAGAAAAACCGCACTAATATGGAAACCCATGCATGGTCTTCTCTTTTAAGTTACATGTTGGATGTTGGCAGGCCTTCGGCCACAACCAACGAATTATGGAACACCAGGATGCTTCCCGCTTTGGCCAAAGGCTTTAGAATCTGCAGAGATTTGCGCGGCATCTTGAGCGCTTCACCAATTAGAACGTACTTCCAAGATTATGTACCATTTATTGCTGTCGCATGGTTCCCGTTTTCTAAATGCTTCCCGTTCATCTGGGTTCGCTGTCTCTGAAAATAAAAACCAGGAAACATAACATGTCAGAAGTCGACATTTGCTATTACATCGAAGCCATACCGCATCCATACGGTGCCAGGCCTCTTAAAAACATATTATGAATTGAACATTTCAGAAAGGAGTCAAAATTTTAGATTATGTGTAAGCGTACCCAATCAGCCGTATCGCCAGAATTCCCATTCAATAGCTTGTGGTTCTCCTCTTTAGCTCTGTCTTTTTCTTTGGTGCTCAGTGGCAACAATGGGGCAGCTCCACCGGTTCGATCAGGCATTTCTGTACCAAAGAAAGAAAACTTTACAAATGCACGTCTCTGTCACTGATATATCAGTTCACAAATGTTAGTAGACTGATTCTGGGGTTATCCATCAATATTATTGATCATTTCATAACCGGTTCACAAACCACAAGGACATCATACTTTGAAAAATGTTTCCAAGTATAGGTCAACCTGGAAAAAGATATAGATGTATGAATACGATATAAAGATCAGGTTGAATGTTGTTGGGTTAAGATCAAACGAAAACAAATGAGCCTTGCAGACCAAGACAGGCGGGTTCACAGAATTCAGCATACAGCATGAGATTCTAAGAGATCTAAAACTGTTCCTAGAGATCTCAGATAAATGAAGGATATTCTGGAAGCCTTGCATATTCATTCGTCTGAATTGGATTTGCTTTTCACCTTTACCAAATATACGAAGTGCAGTTTTCTCCTGCTTTGCTTTACAGATCTCCATGTACCATTTTTCTGTTCTTGTTCACTTACAGACTTACACTGCAGCTGTTTTAAGTCCTTTTATTTTCATTAACATAGTTTTCCTTGCTTTCCGTTGGTTTTTTTCATAAACATAGGGATAGATCAAGATTTCAGTAAGCCTGAGCCTATGCACTTCACTTCTAAATGGGGTGCGCAGTTTCCGCGTGTAACTGGAGACGGGGAGAGGAAAGGGTGTGTGTGTGGGCTGGGTGGGTGGGGGGTGGGGGGGGTGGGGGGGGCCGCGCGAAGAGTAAAGAGGGGGAGGTGGTGTTGGCAGGGGGGCGGATTTCGTCAGCAGGGCGAGACGCTGAGTAAACAAGATCGATCATATGTTCTAAGTTTACAGTTTTTGCGAAGTGCTAATGTTAATGAGATGATAGTTGGAGATGTTGGCATCTCATGAATCCTGTTAAATCCCACACGAGCAGAGAAGAGTAGACAGGGGAAGTGTGTGCAGAGGGGTGGGCGTGTGTAGTTTGTTTCTTTGGGTTTTTTGTTTTTTTTGGGCTGGTGTGGGGGGGGGGGGAGGGGGGGGGAGGGGGAGGGTGGGTTCTCTGAGCGAGGCGAACGAGCACTAAACAATATGCAAAATTTCCTAGTTACCATTTTAAAAGTGCTAATTGTTAAAGAATGATCGAGTTCGGGAAGATTGTGATTTGATTTCAGCTGTTCATCCAAGAGCAGCATGTCTCTGGATCTTTGTGCAAGTTGTCAACCCTCGTCCTGTCTGACACCGTGTTAGGTCTGAACTGAAGATACTTGGACTATTGTCATTATTTCGCTGTCTCCAACTCAAATGCATAAGAAACTCTAAGAGTCGCAACCTTCACTCCTCTTTTCATAGTAGATCAGGGGTTTAGTCATATTATAACATGTTGCCATAAAAGTCGTGATATTAAACCATATCTTGAAATCGGAAATGTGGATAAATGAAAGAAGCAGAAGCAGTTCCGCATGGCTGCTGACTAAACCATGTCAGATACAAGCGTCACACTACCTAGTTTGACTAGATGGATGTAACCTCATGAGCAAACAAAAAACATATTAATCGATGGGTTCTCAATTTGTGTAAGCAACGGTATGAATGAGACAGAACATGTTCATAGCGGGTGTCGATTTTCAAATGCTTGTTCAAGGTGCTGAAGCTAAACCTTAAAGGGAGATGTGATACAAGCAACATGATAAAATGAAGAACAACACCTGATAGCTGGCTGTCAAGCGAAAAAATACCCACCAAATTTACATGGCTACCCTGAGAATAGAAGCGCTGCAAAACGAGGTTAGAGGCAACAATCTACAGCAGAAGGAGTGACAATCGAAACTATACAGAAGAAACTATATCTACTACCCAGTGGCGCAATCGACACGAAACATCCGACGAGGTAAATGGCGTTGCGAGATAAGCAATTATAAGGGTCAGACTCTGATGACAGCATCATGCCACGCAAGAGTTCTTGGATAAGACCTGCGACAATCATAGAGGATATGAATCACAAGGCAAATTGAAAGAAGAGTAAGTAAGAGTTCTTAACCTGTAGCCTCTTAGAACCATATGTTATGTAAAGTACGCACAAAGACAAGAGTCGAATGAATCAGGTGGGCAGTAAATATTGCGAGAGTACCACACATATGCCAGACCGACGAACTGCAAACAGGGAGAGCGACCCCAAAGTTGAGACATGTGATTAGCATAATATCTTAATGAGCCTTGCTCATGGGGTGCTATGCTCCCCAATCTGGAGGAATTGCGCACACGTGGAAGAAAAAGAAAACAAGCCCAAACGTGAAGATACCTTACACATTAGTGAGAAGAGAGCGACTTCCCACGCGTTGCTAGGGGCGGGGCAATTATGATCCTTTACCTCATTTCTATTATGGATTTCTGTCTTTTTTAAAGCTGATGCCCATGAATAGTTTACACTCGTTACTTAATTTCTATAAAATCTATATTAGCAGTCATATCTTAAGTGCACAGCTACCTACACATGTCTGTCTACATGACAATGTATCGTTTTGGGACATCTCCTTATCTCCTATCTCCTATTTTTTTCCAGTTCTCTCAATCGTATTTGATCATTCGTATATAGTTTACATTTTATGAAATTTCCCTTTTTCCTGTTGTACAAAGGGTTATGAGAAGTATGACCTCTTGTAATCCTCTGGCACATTTTCATATCCCTAACCAATAAAATTTTTTAGGTGTCCAACTTCTGCTGTATCCCTGCGTCATAGCAGAACTGGCGTGCCACTGCTGCCACTTTTAATCATGACTTTTAAGCTGCATTAAGCCTAAATACCTGTATAGCAGCATAGTGTGCTAACTTTAGAGATTCTTGTAACTTTACTGATGAGTTTAGTGTAGCGACATGCTATTCATAAGGAGAAATCTGGTAGTGACACAGATTAGTCTATCCTTGCTAGATTCAAACCCTATATAACAATATTCTTAATAAGGCTATTTGCTACCATAAAAATGCTTGTCTACACAAGCTATGGTGCCCGAGTATAACATTGAGCCTTGATCGTGGAATATAATATCTTTATGCAATGTTCTGGTAGACAATTTCCATTAATATCTTTGGTTAATGTATTTCCACAGCAAAGCAGTACGCATAATCGATTATTACCTGAGCAGCAAACTTTATATATAGTTAGCTGAATTGCTTTACTGTAGTCATGCTTCTCCTTGCACCCACAAATTCAGACGTATCTACCAGTCTGTGCGTTATGACCTACACTATCGGTTTCCTCTCTCTACTGTTCACACTACTTAGAAAACTCATACATATCCCTTAATGCCATCTTGAAACATATCTATAAGGACCCTTAGAACCATGGAACATCTCCTTATTCATACCAACTCAATATCTCGTTCGTAGAACGAATGGCGCATTTGGCGTCCTACACCTTTGCAAAACACTAATGATTTTGCACAATATGTATGTTTCTAGGTATCTAAATCCTCTATAATCATGACATCCTGTCCAATCCCACCAAATATTCTACTTAAACTATGACTGAGGACAGCTTACATATAATAAACAAGCACAAACATGTGTACAAACCTTATGCATTTATTACGGTGCCTGGACTATTGCAAGAGTTTTGTAGCCTCAGACCTAGACCCCATTTTTATGATTGAGATTGGACTGTGCTTGTGTCCGATCTGCTCTACACAAGTATACTGAAACATAGCGTTTCCTGGCCAATGCCGGCCATCTACGTTCCCAGTAATGACATGAGCCAATTGCTGCGATGTATCAGTCGGCTGCTCACTTCAAGCCCAGTCATATATTCCACAACTATCTTATCATCAATTATACGCTTTAGGCGAACGCCACGTATTCGACATAGTTGCTGCTAGGCTGAGGCCTTAGCTAGCCACCAATTTGATTTCTTCCTATAATACCACCTCCTTCACCCACAAATGAAACGCCTACTGAAAACTCCATCAAAGTACGCTGGTCCCACTTTTCAATCTGTTTATGAGATTCTGTTATTTACATATCCTATATATTGAGCCTAGCAACACCATCACACCTCCTGCACGCGAAACTCCCTGCGCGGGCCGACAGTTAAGCTTCTTATTACGTGTGCATACACGAGGTCAATGGAACTCGGGACTACAGGCGGGGGTACGTTGAATGTCTATCTTTAAAAACAACTACCTCGACCTTGCATTTAGATTCCAACGAACATTTCTGTTACTTCTTTTGTCAAGCTTGCATATGTATTTCTCTTTTGATCTCGTTCTCATGTGACACCTTTTTCCACAATAGTCAGGCTTTGCTCAGTGCTCCTCTCCCCATGTAGTTTGCAAATGAGTCTGATTATTCTTTTTTCACGCATTACTTGTCCAGATGTCTCCACGGACAGGCGCCATGCTTCCTTATACACGTGCGACATTTCACCTCTTCATTTTATCATAGTAAACGCTTTCTTAGCAGTTCTACTTTTGCCCGGGCCGGCGTTCTTGCCTTATTTTAGTTGTAAGTTCTAATTACTGATAAACTTCTGTTTGGCGATTTTTTTATGCATATTGGTGACTACCCAGCAACGAAAATTATCTGCTTCAGGCTTCTCAGTCTTACGTGATTATCTACATTTTATTCTACTCCAATCTTCCCTGGCAACTATCATGGCTCGCCGATATATGTAGGTACTAATTCCTTCTGCCAGTGTTTTGATAAGTTATTTTTTCATGACCATATTGATCGCGAGGTGCAACTATCAAGATTGCTCTCGTTCACCTACAATGGATTTCAGCTGTGTACAATTTTTGAGTGCCCAACTGAGACGGTACTGCGCTTCAGCTCCACCTGATTGCAGAGTTCCGAAACCTATGCCACATTGCCCCGCCCCTAGCAACGCGTGGGAAGTCGCTCTCTTCTCACTAATGTGTAAGGTATCTTCACGTTTGGGCTTGTTTTCTTTTTCTTCCACGTGTGCGCAATTCCTCCAGATTGGGGAGCATAGCACCCCATGAGCAAGGCTCATTAAGATATTATGCTAATCACATGTCTCAACTTTGGGGTCGCTCTCCCTGTTTGCAGTTCGTCGGTCTGGCATATGTGTGGTACTCTCGCAATATTTACTGCCCACCTGATTCATTCGACTCTTGTCTTTGTGCGTACTTTACATAACATATGGTTCTAAGAGGCTACAGGTTAAGAACTCTTACTTACTCTTCTTTCAATTTGCCTTGTGATTCATATCCTCTATGATTGTCGCAGGTCTTATCCAAGAACTCTTGCGTGGCATGATGCTGTCATCAGAGTCTGACCCTTATAATTGCTTATCTCGCAACGCCATTTACCTCGTCGGATGTTTCGTGTCGATTGCGCCACTGGGTAGTAGATATAGTTTCTTCTGTATAGTTTCGATTGTCACTCCTTCTGCTGTAGATTGTTGCCTCTAACCTCGTTTTGCAGCGCTTCTATTCTCAGGGTAGCCATGTAAATTTGGTGGGTATTTTTTCGCTTGACAGCCAGCTATCAGGTGTTGTTCTTCATTTTATCATGTTGCTTGTATCACATCTCCCTTTAAGGTTTAGCTTCAGCACCTTGAACAAGCATTTGAAAATCGACACCCGCTATGAACATGTTCTGTCTCATTCATACCGTTGCTTACACAAATTGAGAACCCATCGATTAATATGTTTTTTGTTTGCTCATGAGGTTACATCCATCTAGTCAAACTAGGTAGTGTGACGCTTGTATCTGACATGGTTTAGTCAGCAGCCATGCGGAACTGCTTCTGCTTCTTTCATTTATCCACATTTCCGATTTCAAGATATGGTTTAATATCACGACTTTTATGGCAACATGTTATAATATGACTAAACCCCTGATCTACTATGAAAAGAGGAGTGAAGGTTGCGACTCTTAGAGTTTCTTATGCATTTGAGTTGGAGACAGCGAAATAATGACAATAGTCCAAGTATCTTCAGTTCAGACCTAACACGGTGTCAGACAGGACGAGGGTTGACAACTTGCACAAAGATCCAGAGACATGCTGCTCTTGGATGAACAGCTGAAATCAAATCACAATCTTCCCGAACTCGATCATTCTTTAACAATTAGCACTTTTAAAATGGTAACTAGGAAATTTTGCATATTGTTTAGTGCTCGTTCGCCTCGCTCAGAGAACCCACCCTCCCCCTCCCCCCCCCTCCCCCCCCCCCCACACCAGCCCAAAAAAAACAAAAAACCCAAAGAAACAAACTACACACGCCCACCCCTCTGCACACACTTCCCCTGTCTACTCTTCTCTGCTCGTGTGGGATTTAACAGGATTCATGAGATGCCAACATCTCCAACTATCATCTCATTAACATTAGCACTTCGCAAAAACTGTAAACTTAGAACATATGATCGATCTTGTTTACTCAGCGTCTCGCCCTGCTGACGAAATCCGCCCCCCTGCCAACACCACCTCCCCCTCTTTACTCTTCGCGCGGCCCCCCCCACCCCCCCCACCCCCCACCCACCCAGCCCACACACACACCCTTTCCTCTCCCCGTCTCCAGTTACACGCGGAAACTGCGCAACTAAACAATATCAAAATTTCCTAGTTACATTTTCAAAGTGCTAATGTTAAAGAGATGATAGTTGGGAGATTTGGATTCATTTTCCTGTTCATCCAAGAGAGCATGTCTTGGATCTTTGCAAGTTTCAACCCTCTCCTGTCTACACGATAGCAACTAGAATTGGACTATCATATTCCTGTCTCCAACTCAAGAGAGCATAAGAAACCTAATCCACCTTCACCCTCCATTTCATGTAAGATAGGGTTAACATTTATAAATTGCCATAAAGCTTATATTACAACCACTTGAAAACTGAAATGTGATAAAGAAGAACAGAGCAGATTTGCCGCATGGCTGCTAACTAAACCATTCAGATAAAGCTCACACTACCTTAGTTTGGACTAGTGGGAGAACCTCAATGAGCAAAAAAAAACATATGTAACTGGTTTAATTTGTTAGCAACGTATAATAACAGAACTGTTCCATAGCGGGTGAATTTTAATGCTTGTTCAAGGTGTGGCTAACTTAAAGGAGATGTATACAAGCAAACATGAAAAATGAAACACACACCTGATAGCTGCTTGTCAACAAAAAATACCACCAAATTTACAGTGTACCTAGAATGAAGGCCAAACGAGTTAGAGCAACAATCTACCAGCAGAAAGTGACAATCGAAACTATAAGAGAAATTATCCTACCATGCAACGACAACATCCACCGAGTAATGCTTGCGAGAAGCAATTATAAGCAGACTCTGAATGACAGACATCATCCACGCAAGAGTCTTGATAAACCTGCACAACATAAGATATGATCACAAGGGCAAATTAAAGAAGAGTAAGTAAGATTCTAAACCTTTTACCTCTTAGAACCATATTTATGGTAAGTACGCACAAAGACAAGAGTGAATATCATGTGGGATGAAAATATCAGATCACCACAACCATATAGGACACCCCGACGAACTGCAAACAGGAACACCCCAAATGAACATGTACATAATATCTTAATGAGCCTTGCTCATGGTCTATGGCTCCATGAGGAATTGCGAATGGGAACACCCAAATGAAGATACTTACAGTTAGTGAGAAGAAGCACTTCCCACGCGTTGCTAGGGCGGGGCAATGTGGCAAGTTTCGAACCCTGCAATCAGTGACAGAAGGCCAATACTCTCAGTTGCACTCAAAAATTTACAAGTAAAATCCATTTAGTGACAAGCAATTCCTTGATAGTTGATCCTGATCAAATATGTCATAAAAATAACTTATCAAAAAACTGGCAGAAAGATTGTTACCTCGCGACAGTGATAGTTAGGCCCAGGAAGTTGAGTAGAATAAAATGTAATAATCCGTAAGAACTGAGAAGCCTGAACAGAATTTTCCTTGTGAGACCAAAGCATAAAAAATCGCCAACAGAAGTTTACAGTATTAGAACTTACAACTAAAAAAGCCAAGACCCTCCGCCAAAGTAGAACTGTATAGAAGCGTTTACTATGATAAATGAAAGGGTGAAATGTCCACTGTAAAAGGAAGCATGGTGTCGTGAGAATTTGGAAAAGTAATGAAAAACAATATCAACTCTTTGCAAACATACATGGGAGAGGGAGATAGCAAAGCCTGTATTGGCAAAAGTGATCACAAAACAATAAAAGAGAACATACATATGCAAGCTTGACAAAAGAAGTAACAGAAATGTCGTTGGAATAAATGCAAGGTCGAGGTTTTTTTAAATAACATGTAATAAACATCGTCAGATGTATTTGACTAGGCTCATAAAAAGTGAAGGTAAAAACAGGAATCCATAACAGCTGAAGAGGTTGGGAAGCCCAGCACAGATTTAGTAGCATTTGGAAGGAGGTATAAGAAAACAAAGGGGCTAGCTAAGCCTAGCCTAGCACAACTATATGAAACTTTGCTGCCAAACTAGAATGAAAAGACAATGTAATATAACTGGTGAATGACAGCCCAAGCATCCAGCAATGCTCATGTCATATGGGAACGAATGGCCGCATTGGCCAGAAACGCTATCAGTTACTTGTAGAAATGGACACAAGCACGGCAATCTAACATAAAAATGGGGTCTAGGTTGCTACAACTCTTCAATATCCAGGCACCAAAACAAGGTTGTACATGTGTGTTTGTTTTAATATATGAATGTTATCATATTTAAGTAAATATTTTGGATTGCATTCATGATTAAGAATTTAAATACTAAAAATAATTTGCAAAACAATTAGTTGCAAATGGAGGACTCAATGCTGCATTTCTTCTTACGAACAATTTGGTATGAATAGAGATTTCCATTTTTCTAAAGGTCTTATGAATATTTTCAAGATGGATAGAGATTTATATGTTTCTAAGTATTGAACATAGAGGAAACATGTGTCAGTCATAACACAACTGTAAACTCTGAATTTTGGCAAGGAGAAGCATATCTAGTAAACAATTAGCAACTATAAAAGTTTGCTTCAGTAATAATATTTGCTACTTTCTGTGAAAACATTAACCAAATATAAGGATTGTTTACAGAACCATTGCATAAAAATATATATCAGCAGCCTATGTTATACTGCACCATAGCTGTGTAGACAAGCATTTTTATGTACAAAAGCTTCTTAGAATATTTTCTAAAGGTTTGAAATTCTAGCAAGGATTAACTAATCTTTCACTCCAGATTTCTCTATGAATAGCATGTCGCTACACAAACTCATCATAAAGTTCAACAGAATCTCACTAAATTACACAAACCTATGCTCTTACAGTATTTTAGGCTTAACTGGCACTTAAAAGTCATATTAAAAGGGCAGCCCAGTGCACGCAGTTCCTGCTATGCGCAGGGTCCAGAAAGAAGTTGGACCACCTAAAAATTTTATTTGGTTAGGAAAAAAAATGTGCCAGAGATTACAGAGGTCATACTTCTCATAACCCTTTGTACACACAGGAAAAAGGGAAATTTCATAAAATGTAACTATATACGAATGATCCAAATCGATTAAGAACTGGAAAAAAAATTAGCGATAGGAAAAATGTCCCAACATACATTGTCAGTAACAGACATTGTAGGTACATCAACCTAAAAGATAATGACTGCTAATAATAGTTTTATGAGAAATTAAGTAAGAAGTGTAAACTATTCATGGCATCAGCTTAAAAAAGACAGAAGATCCATAAATAAAAATGAGGTAAAGGATCATACCAATACGAATGAGATAAAGATGATGGTGAATACTGTCTCACTAATGTAAGAATTCTCTATCCCAAGTTCCTACACCAACAAACATATAAAAACAATAAAATGTCAACTCAAACAGTTGTGTACATTTTGCTACAAGTGAACCACGGTTAGCTTTTTTGTTTTCCAATGAACTATAGGTAATAGAAAGAATAGACTATATAATACACGCACCGGAAGGATCATGAACCCAAGATCCTGGAGAACAGGTCCAGGTCGGTGTAAATAATGAACTCCTCGAGCTGCCAAACCATGAATATACTAGAAAGAGAGAAAAAAAATTACAACGTAAGTGTCCAAGTTAGTGATTACCATTGTCAGTGAAACAACTTAGAACACATGCAGGACAAAAAAGATACAAACAAACAAATATGCAAGTTTTCCCGTGATAAAACATTGGGTGGAGTAACAACATGTATAAAATCATCCCTCCTTCATTAAGAACAAACATCACAACACTGGACTACTAGGTTCAAATCATTAGTTGTGACAAATGGAGAATTTCCTCCAAGAAAATATTGTTAAACTAACAGTATGTAGGACGATGGTATGAGTGAACAATCCATGTACAATAGAACCTTGACTGCATATCCAGAATTTAGACACGATAGATGAATTTCTAGCTGACATTTTCATATGAAGTAATATAGGATGCGAAGCTAATCAAGAAAAAGACTGAACTGAAAAGGTAATGGCATCCAGGAACAAGTGACTTTAAGATTCAGGTACAAAATGATAAGAAAGATGCAAAACCATATTATATGAAATTTGTATATGGTATTGAGCGGGTTGCGGCCCTCGTGACCATGAATCCTGAGGTAAGTATATATATTGAAGAAAAGTAACAGCAGGACTTGTTTCATGGAGCACTAACAACACCATCCTCGCAAACCACCATTGATGGTAGAGTGTGTAACAGTGTACTCCACACGTAAATTTGCGCCCGAGTTCATAACTTATTTCCAAGCACAGCGAAGCATCGCAAACTATCTCAACGTACATCATATCACTTTGTAACAAACACATGCATGACCCATAAAACCATAAATGATGAACTATCGGACCGTTGCCTACATTTACATATACATGTCCGATAAACGTTAAAAATCTTTGCATATTATACTGCACAATATTGAAATTTGTCTCCCAAGTTAGTTTGAGACTATGGCTCAAAATCGTAACAGGCTTCAAGTTGGTTCTATTGCAATTTACAAGACATTAGACATGAATTAAAAGGTTACAAACAAAAAAAAAAATCCTACAGCGTGACATCAAAATTGATTCCCAAACGTTTAGTTGTATGCTCGAAATACACAAGCAATTGAAAAATACGCATCATAAACCAAAGCCTATTGAATCTCATCTAAGATCAGCGATACCTGAAAGACAATTCCTGCGAGCAGAAGCTGCCACTTCTCCAAGAGAATCTGAAACTCCACGGACGTTTCTGATGCGATCTTCCTCCATAACTGCAAACAAAATATCGCGAAAATTGCCTAAATCTTTTTAATATTATGAAGAAGAAGAAAAAAAAACCTTGAATAAAAGCTCTAGAAAGAAAAGAGAGAACAAACCTTGGAAGCTTCTCGAGCAAGGTACATGGTATTTTTTTTTTTTATCAAAGCGACCTCATCCATGCCAACCCATCATCGTCGTCATCGTCATCTCATTGCCAATCACGCCAAAACCCTAATCCAATACCCCGATCGATCAAATACACGCAAAACCCTGGATCTCCGACCGCCGATCCCCCAATCGAAAGTATCGAGATTCCAAAAGCAGCGGAAATCGGAGGACCAAACTGAAACCGAAAACTCAAGAACCCGTCGGCAATGACTTTTTGTACGGTCGGGACGTCGGTGGGCCCCACGCGGCGGCGGTCTCTATCCGTCGCTCTGATCAGCAGCGGAAAGAGAAGAATTCAAGTAAAGGAGAAGACTTTTTTGGAAAAAACCCACTTCGATCCCGTCTGGCTCCTGCTTTACCCTGATAGCTTCAGATTAATTACGGTTTTGCCATCACGGTACAGATCGTTCCCGCCGTCCTCTTGATGGGTAAATCTGTAAATTTGCAGGACTCAAGTTTGACTAGCTTACGATTGCGAGTGTGCAATTTGTATTTTGCGGTGGGAGCAAAGTTAGTTAGACAGCCTAAGAGCAAGTGCAGCAAGCTCTCAGTTGGGAGTCCTAGTCAGCATGCTCTCAAGAGCTCTCAAGCTTTTCAAAATAAAAAATTAACAAATTATACCTTGGGAGGCACTCAATCTTTTATGGAGCTCCAACAAGCTCCTAGTTAGGAGTTCCAACAATATCAAAAAAAACCCTCTTCTATTTTAATATTTCACCCATTACTTTTAATTATATTTAAACCTCTTGTATTTTATTTCAAAAAAATTTCAACGGCATGATTTTATTACAACGGCTGAATTTTTATACAACGGTAACTTTTCATATCAGCAACACAACTCAACCAATTAAAAAAATCAAATCCCCACCGCAACATCAAACCACAACTCAGCCAATATCAAAAAATCCCAACCACAACTCAACCCCAAATCAGTTCATCTTCTCCCCAAATCCAAAACAGTTCATCTTCTCCCCAAATCCCAACCCCAAATCCCACCCCTTCGACAACCTCAAACAAGGCACCCAACCCAGTCGGAGGCCTCATCTTCGGCGCCTCATCTCCGGCGCCTCATCTTCTACCCAGTCGGAGGCCTCTTCTCCCCAAATCATCTTTGTTTCCCCTCCTCTTCCACATCTCCGGCGCCTCTTCATCTCCCGTTGGATTTTTGCTTCTTTTTTGGGCAGATCTGCGAAGATGTAATTGTTGGGGCGCTGACGTGGAGGTGGAGAGCTTCGGAGCTCCCAAGCGCTCCACAAATTTGTGGAGCGCTTGGGAGCTCCGAAGCTCTCCACCTCCACGTCAGCGCTTGGGAACAGGTTGGGAGCGCTTCGGAGCTTGTTGGAGGGGGTTAAATCGGAGAGCACATCCACGTCGGAGCTGAGAGCGGAGTTGGGAGCTTGCTGCCCATGCTCTAAGAGTCCAGGAGGGCCTATGCGTTTTTCTAGTTTTAGTTTCTAATTATAACTATTGATATTAAGTGTTAATGTTATAGAAAACTTAAGCGCTAGACTGATAACTAGATAATTTTCTTAGCTGGCGATGGAGAATGTTTTGTTTAAGGTCGAGAGAGGTAGAAGAGGAGTTCAAGGTTAGAGTTTAATGAAGGTTGGAGAACGTGAATGTTGTATGGAGAAAATCATGACCAATGGCTAAAGGGCACAGTCCATGTAGGCAGAGACCACGCTCCCCAATGTGCTTCCCAAATATTGATAGCCTACAACACCATCCAGACGCAAGGTGCTGGGTAAATGGTTAAGGTACCGCGTAGTCTTATGCGTACGCTTAGGTGGGCGAGGCGAAGGTTTTTTAAAACATTTGAGTGAGTGGGAGTGAAGAAACCGCAAAAGCGTGGGCCAGATTTGTAAATAAGTAATTTTTCAAGGAAACAGAGTAATTAGGACTCACAAGCGTAATTACCAATTACTAATCACCGGCCTAAGCGTGTGATTTTTGGGGGAAAGTGAGATTTAGGGCGGCTAGCTCATCACATCATTCACATGCCCCACGTTGGAGCGTTAAATCAGTCGACACGATGTTGATTTTAATTACGAAGTTGACATTCGGTGGGAGTAACGGAAACGTTGGTTTCCGCACGTGAGGTACCGGGTTCCGGTTTCGAATTCGAAACTTTCGAGAAGGAAGCGCGTTGAACATTTGATTTGGCGATATCTCCAAGGTTTTGGCTGCTAATTAATCTGTTGGGTTTAAACTGGGTTTGTCCCTGAATTCTAGCCCATGTGTTAATAACCACCTTCAGTATTATCTGGCACACCCAATATAAGGGGGTGTTTGGTTACATTTCTATAAATTATAGGAAATGTTTTCCATTCAAAATTTGATTTCCTTGTATTTCTTAAAAAAATTATAGGAAAAGTTTTGAGAAGTTAAAAAGTATAAATTTTCTTATTTTTTGTATTGTGCTTGTTTGGTTCAAAACAAGAAAATGACTCATAACTTTTGGGAAAATAGCAACATTTCCTATAATTTATAGAAATGTAACCAAACACCACCAACTTTATAGAAAAGTGAGAACTTTATAGAAAAATGTTAATGAGTTTTATTATTTAAATAATGAATGCGTCAGATTTTCAAGAGATTTCCGCCCATTTTAGAAGGAAATCAATTTCTATAAATTTTGGTACTTTTTTATACTTTACAGAAAACATTTCTGTAAATCTTTTTTGAGCCAAACACAGTTTATGAAAATCTATAGAAAACTCTTAATTACAGAAATGCCATTGTTTGTACTTTTTGAGAAAACATTTCTTAAAAACAATGCAACCAAACACCCCTCAAGATTCATGACGTATCTTCATAAAAAATATAGTTACGTATGTATATTTTAGCATGTGAAAAATTGACGAAATTCTGGAGTATATACAGTCCATATGACAAATGTACAAAAACCTATCGTAAAAACGAGACATCATCAAAATTCATCTTTCAATTGGAGATAAAACTGAAAGATCTCAAAAAAAAATCTATGATGTTATTCAGTAATGGGTTAACTGAGGGGTCAATGAGATTTAACCCCTTCATAACGCACCAAATATAAAAAATCTATACGGCTCCGTTTGGCAAATGGTTAATAGATAGGTTAAGAAGGTTTAACCCATCTCTAACCCTCCAAACAAAAAATCTTGCATTCCGGCTTACAAACCCTCACGTGAGGGTTAATCTTTAGTTAGCCAGTCTAATGACGGGCTAACTATTATTCCGCGTGAGGAGGCAGAGTAAGGCTAGTCCGCATCATCCCTTGGGGGCAAGAGAAGTAATTATGAGAGAAATTTGATGAAATGGATACTACTGGGATACTAGAAGCTACCAAAGAAGCAATATGAAGCTGGAATGAAAAGTGAAAAACTTTTGATGAAGTTTATATTTTAGGTTAGTTTGATTGTAGTAGCAAACATAATTCTGCATTGAATATTTGAATAAAAAAAAGTACACACAAGTTAGCTATTTTTTTCCTAATTTAGCTAAAAAAAATTCTAATTTAGATTTGTTGTTATTAATCTTATCAACAATCATATATTTAAGTAGTACATAAATGACAATTAATATTTGTATAGATAAGATGATGTAAATTCCAGTTGAATTTATTTATTATAAAAAATATTAGAAAAAAAATCTTAATTCCAATAAGATGAAAGTTGGTATATTTCTAAAATTAGTGTGTTTAACATACTTAATCCTTCTTTATTTGCCAAACATAAATAAGTTAAACTTTCATTTTAATTATCTAATCCAACTCATGACAAGTTAACTAAGTCAATCCTTCTCTCTTAACATCCTACCAAACGGCACCTACCAGAGTTAAAGTAAGTTAACCCTTCATAATTTACCAAAAGCAAAAAAATGCGTAAGAGTTAAACTAACCTCTCTAGATGGATTAAAATGAGTTAACCCCTCAAAATGAGGGATTTACAAGTACTCCTATTTAGAAGGATTAACAATTATTCCCTCTATTTATTAAAAAATAGTCAAAACCCTCATTATTTCCAAACACTAATTGATCACGATAGCTAAAATAAACCTTATTTAACGGATAAATAAGTTCTTCTGGTTATTGGATGGACTAACTACATTAATATTTCTCTTCAATCTCTCTTGCTCAACCTTTTGCCAATTCGTCTTTCAATTGGAGATAAAATTGCTTTCACCAAACTGACCCTGTACACAATACCTCATCTAGTCATCTAGTTTTCTTGTTCAGCGTATCTTTTCACACGATCACGCCCGCAAAATAATATATTAGATCCCTATCCACGTCGAATCATAACTCGATGTGATATAAATACAAAAAAAAAAGCAGTATTTTTTTCATCATCATGATGAAATACAAAGGTGATAACAAATTATGCATGAAATCGGAATAGCCAACGCCAAGAAATCAGTGGTACATGTAATTGTAGCCGATGCATAAGCCGTGAATAAATCCTATATTTATGTGTATATATACAACAATGACAGTCGTATCAGACTGACAATGAAGTGTATGTACAATTGTACATATGCAGGAGGTTGGAGTTTGCCGTTTAGGACGCAGAAGCGAGCTTGTGCCCATTTTTCCCGTTCAAAGAGACCTGCAATGGACACCACAAGCATTGATGGTCTTAAATCTTGAATACAGAAATTAAACCTAATACATTGGTCAACTATCTCTGAAAAATCAATAACATTTGCCTCATTCAAGCAGCTAATGAAGTGATCAGATAAACTTTTAGGGGAAGCATGAGAAAATGTAGCTCCTAAGGTATGCGTATAGAGAAACCTTTAAAAGCACTTGAGACTCTAAAAGCAAATTTACAACTATAATGTTATGACCAAGGAAGTAATGTGCATAAGGTATATGGCGTACCAGATACTCTTAGCTAATAGATTTGAAGTAACCTTTTCAGCCAGTGAACTCACGTTAGTAAAGCGTAAACACCCATCATTATCATCTACAAATTCGCCAAGTCTGCTCGCTTAACAGGGTGCATACGTTAAATCGCTAAAAGGAACTACCAACCCTTTTCTCATGCAAAAGACACGCATTAGCTGTAACTAAGAGAAAGTTTGGACCTCTGGGGTCAAGAGGACTGCTCCCGAGAGTTCAGCCAAAAAAAGTCACCAATACAGAGTCTATATTTCTAAAGAGCCACTCGAGAAACCTTCATAGAGCACAGCCCAGCGATTTACCCGGATGAACTATGCTTCAGATATTCAGAATCCAAAATGCTGAATTTACTGTAGTCGTCACATGCCGTAATGACTAAATTTCTAAGTTGGCACTTGAGTGGAAGGGCCTAGCAGAAAAAGAACATAATATTATATTTTGATTTTTTTTAAAGACATCCATTAATTGGTCTATTCCATTATTCGAATATAGACTGGGGACCTAAACATTTAGCTTGAGGTGAGTTACCACAAAATGATTCATTCCTTGAATTCTTTTGCTGTTGTTAAAGTAAGAGAGAGAATCTTGAGTAAATTTTCCTTGAATTGAATATTGAGTATGCACATATATTTATACAAGTAGAGGAGTGTGAGGTTTGTTCTCCCAAGCAATGTGGGACTAAAACCCACTACAATACACTATTATCAACAGCCCCCTTCAAACTCATGTTGGATCAAACAAAGTGAGTTTGCGTACAAGAAACTGGAACCGATGAACAGGTAAGGCCTTTGTGAAGAAATCTGCAAGCTCGTCAGCGGATGAAACATGAGGAAGTAGAATTGTCTTGTCCTTGATAACTTGGTGACGGACAAAATGAGCGTCGATCTCAATATGTTTGGTCCTTTCATGAAATACTGGATTATTAGCAATCTGGATGGCACTCTTATTATCACAGTAGAGAGGAGTAGGAGTCGTAACAGAAATACCGAAATCACTGAGAAGGCGACGAAGATGAATAATCTCTTTAGCTGTTGTGGACATTGCACGATACTCTGCCTCAGTACTGGAAAGAGCAATAACATCTTGTTTCTTACTTCGCCAGGAAATAAGGGAATCACCAAGAAATATACAATAACCTGTGGTAGACTTTCTGGTAGTTGGATCACCAGCCCAATCAGCATCAGAATATGCACAAAGCTCTAACTTAGATGTAGCAGGAAACAAAAGTGAGCGAGTGCTAGTACCCCGGAGGTACCGAAGAATCCGTAATAAGACAGCATAGTGTACAGAACGTGGGGCACTAACAAATTGACTGACAATACCAACAGCATGAGAGATATCTGGTCGAGAGATGCACAAATAGACCAACTGACCAACAAGATGTCGATATCGGGTAGGATCAGATAGAGGCTCACCGTCAGTAGAGCAAAGTTTGACATTCTGCTGGAGTGGAGTATCGACAGTTGTATTATCAGTTAACTCAGCTTGATTTAGAATATCTGAGAGATACTTCTGTTGAGACAGTAATACACCCCGCGGGCCTTGAGAAATTTCTAGACCAAGAAAATACCGAAGAGATCCAAGATCCTTCATGTGGAACTGTTGTTGCAACTGAAAGTTTGCGTATTGTATACCTGCCATATCATCACCTGTAATGATCATATCATCTACATAGATGAGTAATAAAACTCTGCCGCGCGATGTAGTGCGAACAAACAGAGAAGCATCTTGATGACTTTCTATAAAGCCCGCTTTGAGCACGACATCGCGAAAACACTCAAACCAAGCGCGGGGTGCCTGTTTGAGACCATAAACAGCACGACGAAGGAGACATACATGTCCCGGAGGAATATTTGACCCTGGAGGTGGTTGCATATATACGGTCTCTGATAAAGAGCCATGAAGAAAAGCATTTTTGACATCCATCTGGTATAAGGGCCAACGATGAGCAGCAGCGACCGCAAGGAGAGTACGAACAGTGGGCATCTGAGCAACAGGAGCAAATGTCTCCTCATAATCAATACATTGTTGCTGAGTAAAACATCGACCCACTAAACGAGCTTTTCGACGTTCAATGGTGCCATCAGGACGAAACTTGACCTTATAAACCCATTTACTGCTAACAAAAGAGATCCCAGGAGGACAGGGAACAACATCCCAGGTATGAGTTTGCTGAAAGGCTTGAAATTCCTCAGCCATAGCCTGTCGCCACTCTGGAATTTGAACTGCCTCTTGGAAGGACTTTGGCTCAACAATAGTATGAATGGCAGCAAGAAAGTTATGAAAGATAGGTGAATAAGAAGTAACAGAAGCATACCGGGCAGGCATGACATGTGGGCGTTTGCCTCGACGAAGAGCAAGAGGAACCTCAGGCGGGGGAGATGCTGGCGCAAGTGCGTGGAGATCAACAGTATTTTCTGGAGTGAGAGTTGTGTCCACGGGATATGGATTAGACGGTGTAAGAGAAGACTCGGGTGAGGAAGAGTCAACAGAAGGAGAGGGAGAGATGTCAGGGAGATCTCGAAAGGAAAATTGAGGTGAAGAAGTGGGTGATGCAGTTGACGGGGAAGCATGATCAGTAGAGTGGAGGAAATTAAAGTCATCAGAAGTAGAATAATATGGAGAATCCTCTTCGAACTGAACATGACGAGATATATGAACTCGACGAGTTGCGGGATCATAACAACGATAACCTCGATGTTCTGAACTAATTCCTAAATAAACACAAGAAACAGCTCTGGGAGACAATTTATCACGTTCGTGAGATGGCAGAAGAACAAAACATCGACAACCAAAAACGCGAACTAGATCATAACGGGGTGGATGAGTATAAACACGACTATAAGGAGTAGCACCGGAAAAAGAGCTAGATGGAGTGATATTAATGGCATGAGTCGCGGTGAGAATAGCCTCAGCCCAAAAACGACGAGGAACAGAGTAAGAAATGAGCATTGATCGAGCAGTATTGAGGATATGACGATATTTGCGTTCAGTAACACCATTTTGCTCATGAGTGTAGGGACATGACTGTTGAAAGATAGTCCCATGAGAGGACATGATAGAGCGCATGATAGAGGATAGGTACTCTTTGGCACAATCAGAACGAAAAACTTTAATACGAGATTGCCATTGAGTAAAAATCATAGCAGTGAAGGCTTGATAAGCAGTAAGTACGTCAGAGCGATTCTTAAGTAGGTAAACCCATGTAAAACGAGAGAAATCGTCGATAAAACTAACATAATATAAGTAGCTAGATGAAGAAGACAAAGGAGTTGGCCCCCAAATATCAGAATGTACTAAATCAAATACGAAAGTGGATACAGATGTACTCATTTTAAATGGTAAAGCACTGAATTTTGCCAATTTGCAACCAGTACATGACTCACTACTAGAACTAGATGATACAGGACCAAGTACTCCAGACTGAATAAGACTCTCCAGCCTTTTATTAGACACATGACCAAGTCGTCTATGCCATAAATTGGCAGGAAGCGAGGTAGAGGGTTTTGACGAACGAAGAGAAGCAACAAGAGAACGTGGACGTATGGACTCTGGAAGGTGAAGATATTCCAGAAAATACAGTTTGTGCCTCCTACGACCCGCCCCAACCGTCTTGCCCGTCTGTGGATCCTGCACAATACAAGTATCAGAAGAAAATGAGACAAACAGGCCCGCCATGCATAAAGAGCTAATAGAAATTAAATTCAAGCACAATTGTGGAGCCACATAGACGGGACCAAGTGTTAGACGACCAGATGGATCATTTTGTGGGGTAATAGAGCCATACTGAGTAATGGACAATGGTTGTCCAGCAGCTGTGTAGATAGGAGGAAGAGAGGATGAAGTAAAGACAGAGGATAAAAGTGAGGCATTACAAGTCATATGAAAGGAACAACCAGAGTCAAAAATCCAGAGATCATTCATACCAGAGACTGAAGGATTAGCTGAAGAACCAGCAAAATGCATACCAGAGAGTTGTGCGGCGGATGTAGAGGTGATATGTTGGAAAGCATCAAGTTGACGGCGAAGACTTTCAATAGCTTGAATAGTAGAGTCTGAAGTAGTAGAAGGTATAGCATTGGCCAACAATCCTGGTGTACGAGAGGGTTGAGACTGAGGGGGTCGCCGACCACGACCAGTACCTGAGGAACGTAACTCAGGATAAAGCTTGAAGCATGTCTCAATACGGTGTCCTTCCTTCTTGCAATATTTGCAAGAGAGCTTAGATCGAGCCTGTGGAGAGGGAGCATGTGGAGAAGTATAATTCATAACAGGAGCAGTGACAGGTAAAGACAAAACAGTCTCGAGTGAAGAGGTAGGAGTGTCTGTTGACAAATTGAGTCGTGTTGTCTGCTGCCGGGTCTCATAAGCAGTGAGAGCTCCCATAACTGAGGCCAAAGTCGGAAATTGAGGCTGGTGAAGTAGTTGATCAGCCATAGTTGAATATTCAGGAAGGGTAACACAGAAGTCGTTTATCGAATCCTGTTTTTGTGGGACTTTGCCTGTGCCGGAAACGCTTTGGTTCGTGGACCGCCGAATCACAGATCGTGAAGGGGGCTTATGATTCTGACTTCGTTTATCGAAGTGAGAATTGAAACGATATCTTATCAAAGTAAGATAGTCGTTCTTCTTAAAATCAAGTCAAAGCTTAATTTCAAGGCGTTGCAAGAAAAACTTAAATCTGCTCTCTCTCTCTCTACTCTGGAATGCTCTAACAAATGCTCGATCCTCGTCAGAAGTGACCCTAGGGGGGTATTTATAGCCTCAGGGGTCTGCAACTAAAAAAACTCAACAAATGACGATGTTAGTACGGCGAGACAGTGTTTACTGTCTCGCTGAGCGAGACAGTGTTTGCTGTCTCGACCCGCGAGACAGTAAATTTGCTGTCTCGCTCAGCGAGACAGTAAATGCTGTCTCGGAAAATGGCAGTTTCGCCCACGATGTTTCCCACGTCCCTTGGCAGTTAATGGACACGTGTAGGGCAGTTACAAAGGTAGTTTTGACCATTTCAACACTGTCTCGCTGGCGAGACAGCAAATACTGTCTCGCTGGCGAGACAGCAAAGCCTGTCTCGCTGGCGAGACAGTTCATTCCTGTTTTGATTTTCAATATGAGATCCCTGAGTGATCTTCTCTATGTTTGGGATATCTATTAGCATTTTTTGACGCCTACAGATACCCCCTCCAAAGTATTCCAAACACATTCTTTTATAGAAGAGTCTGGGATACTTTGGATAAGATAGGTTTTACTTACGATCCCTTCGATGCTTGGTTGAGTAGATCGTGTGAAAGGACTTGTGAATGGCTTCAATGCTTGATCTCTGTTGCTTTTAGTCTATTCAGTTCTTTGTAGAATAGCTAATGTCTTCCCCGCGTCGCGTCACGTTTATCGCTTGACCGTTGTCGAGATTTTGAATTGAAGTTGGTATCTGCTCTTGTGGGTTCAGCTTTTACCACTGAGTTGATATATCTATTGAGAGCTCATCAGGTTATCCTTAAGAATATTCTGATTAATATTCTCTAGAAACTTCCTGTTGAGGGTAGGAATACAGTTTAGACTCGTGTACCTATTGGAGTAATATGGTCTCTTTTTTGTTGGTAGAGATGAACCCGATGATCGGAGAGGAAAAATTTTATATTCTATCTCCTGGTCTCTTGTTTGTTGGTAAAGATGAACCCAGAATCAGAGAGGAAGAATTTTATATTCTATCTCCTGATCTCTTGTTTGTTGGTAGAGATGAACCCAAAATCGGAGAGGAAGAATTTTATATTCTATCTCCTGGTCTCTTGTTTGTTGGTAGAGATGAACCCGGAATCGGAGAGGAAGAATTTTATATTCTATCTCCTAGTGCAAAGGAAACTCGAAGTGGGATCTCCTCAATTTGTGGACCTCTCGTTCATGGAACGAATCGAGAGGGGATTTTGGCTTTGGTCCTAACTGTTTAAAGGTTTGACCAAGATGGGAATTTGAGACGATCCTAACTGTTTAAAGGTTTGATCGTTCAATTTGTGGACCTCTCGTTCATGGAACGAATCGAGAGGGGATTTTGGCTTTGGTCCTAACTGTTTAAAGGTTTGACCAAGATGGGAATTTGAGACGATCCTAACTGTTTAAAGGTTTGATCGTTCAATTTGTGGACCTCTCGTTCATGGAACGAATCGAGAGGGGATTTTGGCTTTGGTCCTAACTGTTTAAAGGTTTGACCAAGATGGGAATTTGAGACGATCCTAACTGTTTAAAGGTTTGATCGTTCAATTTGTGGACCTCTCGTTCATGGAACGAATCGAGAGGGGATTTTGGCTTTGGTCCTAACTGTTTAAAGGTTTGACCAAGATGGGAATTTGAGACGATCCTAACTGTTTAAAGGTTTGATCGTTCAATTTGTGGACCTCTCGTTCATGGAACGAATCGAGAGGGGATTTTGGCTTTGGTCCTAACTGTTTAAAGGTTTGACCAAAATGGGAATTTTGTGAGGGAAGATTGATCTAAAGAGGTGATCGAATCTCATCTCAGCAAAAGAGTATTCGGAAGTCATAGTAGGAGTTTAGTGTTTATCACTTTATTCATAATGATCGGGGTTATCCCTAAGAATATTACATTTAACATTCTTCCGGAAACTTCCCGTTACATGAATTATCCACCCCCAGCTTTCTTTGCAAAACTGGGTGTAACGAGGAGTACGTTATCCTCATTCACATGTTCGAGTTATCTTTAAGAATATAAAATTCTCCAGGAACTTCCCGTTATATAAATCATCCACCCCCAGTTTTCTTTACAAAACTGGGTGTAACGAGGAGTACGTTATCCTCATTCACATGTTCGGGTTATCCTTAAGAATATAAAATTCTCCAGGAACTTCCCGTTATATAAATCATCCACCCCCAGTTTCCTTTGCGAAACCGGGTTTAACATTGTACTCAGTTGGATAATCGAGAAGCAGTTTATACTCATATACTCTTTGGAGTGTGGGGAAACAGTTTATACTCGTGCACCCACTAGAGTTGTATGGTCGTCTTTACTCGACTTCTTTCGTCGTTATGACGCCGGAGTCAATTAGGGCTTGGATCTTGTTTTTGAGTCCAAAGCAAATCTCGGTGGGATGAAGAACCCTTCTGTGGTACGCACAGTAATTTGGATCCATAATCATTTTAGCACCATCCTGATCTTTAATAGGTGGTAGCTCGATTTTGTCATTAGCGAGGAGGTATTCCAATATGGCTGGAGCTTCATCATCTTCGAAAGAATATTCCTTTTGAAACCTCGGATCGAGAGTCGCATTCTCAACGATTGCAGATGTCATTGGTTGGCCTCTCTCAGCTTTCTTTCTTTTAAGAAAGTGCTCAGCTTGTTCACCCCGAGATTTTAACTCCTTCCAAGTTGTGGATGGCACGACCCCCAGAGCTTCCAGGACATCGATGGAGAGGTTATTGTGGCATGTCCAACATTCCCTCCCGTATGTGAAGAGGAACCTATGGATCACAGCGATGGTGCAGATGCCACAGATGATGATGGTGACCGAAGTGGAAATGAAGGGAATGATGACAACCTGAGTGATGACAGCGATGATCCTGATGATTGGGATATTCCACCACCATCTTTTTCTGACAAGGCGTCAATCTACGTTCCCCTGCCTCTCACTGGTAAGCATCATTTGTTTCGGCTTAACTAATATTTAATCTGTATTTAAACAGTTTTCTCATACAGATCCTATGATACATGAAGCGAGTACTATCACCCCTCCTTCATCGCAACAGCCTATGCTACTACCGGCTGAGGTGTCAGAGCCACCTCATTTGGAGACCTCAACGACGACTCTCCCACCGACGACTTTATTGACAATTTCTTTAGCTTCTACGGAGGTTGTAGATGTGCCAAGGTCGTCTCAAATGGGGGAACTAATGGCTTTGCAATCGAGCCCATCTCAGTTGGATATTGGTACTCCTTCCCAAGCTACTACACCAAAATCACCTGCTGGTCTTTTACTTGGCTTTGCGTCTTCAGAAGTTTCTGTACCGTCTCCTATCTCCGCTTCGAGTCCCACGGACGTGCCGGATTTTCTCAAAATTTCTCTTGGCTATTTGGAAAATCTTACCAAGAAAGTGATTGAGGTTGTGCTGGCAGGGCGAGATACCTTTGATACCTACAAGCCTATGCTCACAAATGGTTTGAACAACCTCAAGTTCGTAGGCGAGGTCGATGTTGTTCAGCGTTGCGCGGAAGCCATCTCACGTCTAGAGGGACAACTCAGATTCTTGGAGGCTTTGGGTCGCGCTGATATCCAAGCGCAAATTGCATCTACTTTTGAGAAGATTCGAGCCGAAGAACTCAATAAGTATGAAGCCGCTCGACGTCATATAGTTGAGGAAGAGGTTGAGGTTGAACAACTTCAACAGCTACACGCTAAAAAACAAGCTGAGCTGACACTTTCAAATACTTCTCTGGAGAATTTGCGAGAGAAGATCGCTGCCGCTGAAGTGGAGTTGACTAGAATGAAGGCTCAGTTCAAACGAGAAGAAGTTATCGTCACTGAGCTCAACGTCAAAAGTGCCACTTCCCTAGTGAATTACCGTGCCAAAGCTGGTGCTCTGGAGGAGGCTAAGAAGGAGGTAGCTGCCATGCTGTCCAGTGAAGACGAGCTTCGGAAACGAGCTGAGATGCTGGTGCGGGCTGACCATGAAGAAAAACTTTCTGACATTAAGTCTCAACTAGCTTCATTTAGTCTGATGAATTGATGAACCTATTTTTGTATCGTTCTTTTGGTAGGAACAACACTTGTCTTAGGTCATCTTGTTTTCCTTTGAATAAAGGTAGTGCTGTCTTTTCGGCTTTTCATTGTTTCTTTTTCATATCATGTTTTGGCATGGAACAATGAAATATCGGTTTGATATTGCGGCAACAATTATTTATTCTTCCTGTATTGTGCTTTTCGTCTTAAATACTGGAAGAATCCTGTAGGTGCCAGAAATACAATATTACCGTGGCACATTTTATGGTCTCATCGCTCTTATTGTTAAGAGTCGACGAGTGGAAGGTGTTGCGATCGGAGCAATTTTGAGGACTTATCGCTCTATTGATGAGAGTCGATAGGTTAGGAGTGTTGCGATCGGAGCAATTTTGAGGACTTATCGCTCTATTGATGAGAGTCGATAAGTTAGAAGTGTTGCGATCTGAGCAACTTTGAGAACTTATCGCTTTATTGATGAGAGTCGATAAGTTAGAAGTGTTGCGATCTGAGCAACTTTGAGGACTTATCGCTCTATTGATGAGAGTCGATAGGTTAGGAGTGTTGCGATCTGAGCAACTTTGAGGACTTATCGCTCTATTGATGAGAGTCGATAGGTTAGGAGTGTTGCGATCTGAGCAACTTTGAGGACTTATCGCTCTATTGATGAGAGTCGATAAGTTAGAAGTGTTGCGATCTGAGCAACTTTGAGGACTTATCGCTCTATTGATGAGAGTCGATAAGTTAGAAGTGTTGCGATCTGAGCAACTTTGAGGACTTATCGCTCTATTGATGAGAGTCGATAAGTTAGAAGTTTTGCGATCTGAGCAACTTTGAGGACTTATCGCTCTATTGATGAGAGTCGATAGGTTAGGAGTGTTGCGATCTGAGCAACTTTGAGGACTTATCGCTCTATTGATGAGAGTCGATAAGTTAGAAGTGTTGCGATCTGAGCAACTTTGAGGACTTATCGCTCCTTCTTGCATTCTTTTGTAATCTCTGCGTCTGATGGCTCCTAATTAGAGTCAAGACATCCTTTGAGCAATTCTTGGATTGACTTTTCCTCTCGGGGAAAAGTCGGGATTTGAGTCACTTGAATGCCGCTTAGACTTTCTTTTATCAGCCACGTTGATGGTGACTTCAGGGAATTCATCATCTTGGGCAGCTGATTTTCTCTCGCGGAAATATGTCTCGGCTTAGGCTTCGACAATACAGAGACTCTTCGTGGGATGGCTTCTCGTTTGAAACAGTCACATTCTGATAATGCTGCTTTAACGAGTCGCGCACAGGAACAATGAGAGCGAATAATTCTTTTTTGAAATTTATTCACAACCCCAACTTGATAATACGATTCATCGGTATGATTGCCAAAAAATCGTATCGTCTGTTAGCATGACCTCCCAGGTATGACGATGTCTTTTGGTGAATGCGTCTTCTTCTGAGGGTGTAAAACCTTGTTGGCATTCTCAGGACAATTTAAATTATTGTTGCCTTTGAGCGATCCAAGGTTATTTCAGGAGTCACACGTTTGGAACTATCCCCTTGCGGGTGTGGAGTCTTAACGGGCTCCGAATGCTGATTTTGCATAACTCCAGACTTTGGAATCCAAACTTGGCAGAGTTTTGGTGGTTCTTTGACCACTGTTTCTTTGTTTCTTTCTCGTCTTTGTTGTAAGAGAGCACGAGCATGAGCTGCGTTTGCACGACGCTTTTGTATACGTTCTTTGAGGGTCGAATGAGCCCTTCTGACGAGTGTTCATTCCTCCATCGTGAGTTTAGCAGAGACATGAGTGATTGGTCGTTGAGACAACTGAACCACTCGATGCCTCCTCGACTCTAAGTCCGCTTGATAACGAACTCCGTCGTTTTGTTCCAAGGCCTTAGCTATTTGACAAGCGTGGCGTTGGCGTTGTCTCTGACGAGCTCTTTTCGTCAATGCCGGCGGACTTTGATTTGATGATTCTTTAACTAGATAAGAGCCATTGTGAGCAGATGTGTTGCGAATGAAATCCTCAGCAACAATCAAGCTAGAGTCTTCATTTTGTGCCTTCTTTGGCATGTAGGTCTTCCTCAATTGTGAGATCCTCTTGTATTTACGAGACAATGAAGATCTTGAAGAGGATGATGAGAGATATTCCTCAAATTTGGTTTGGTCGAATTCGTATTCGACCATGGATTCAACTGGAATCTTGATCGGCTGCGACACGACGGTCTCGGCAGCGAGACCGTTGGCTCCCACTATGGTCGCCAGCTTGTTTGCGTCAAAAGTTGGTTTTGCTGTGGAATTCATTATATCTTCGGTCGATTACAACAAATTCAAAGAAATAGTCTTTTTATAAGACCTCTTTTACACAACAAAATAAAAAGGACCAAGTGTTAGACGACCAGATGGATCATTTTGTGGGGTAATAGAGCCATACTGAGTAATGGACAATGGTTGTCCAGCAGCTGTGTAGATAGGAGGAAGAGAGGATGAAGTAAAGACAGAGGATAAAAGTGAGGCATTACAAGTCATATGAAAGGAACAACCAGAGTCAAAAATCCAGAGATCATTCATACCAGAGACTGAAGGATTAGCTGAAGAACCAGCAAAATGCATACCAGAGAGTTGTGCGGCGGATGTAGAGGTGATATGTTGAAAAGCATCAAGTTGACGGCGAAGACTTTCAATAGCTTGAATAGTAGAGTCTGAAGTAGTAGAAGGTATAGCATTGGCCAACAATCCTGGTGTACGAGAGGGTTGAGACTGAGGGGGTCGCCGACCACGTCCAGTACCTGAGGAACGTAACTCAGGATGAAGCTTGAAGCATGTCTCAATGCGGTGTCCTTCCTTCTTACAATATTTGCAAGAGAGCTTAGATCGAGCCTGTGGAGAGGGAGCCTGTGGAGAAGTATAATTCATAACAGGAGCAGTGACAGGTACAGACAAAACAGTCTCGAGTGAAGAGGTAGGAGTGTCTGTTGACAAATTGAGTCGTGCTGTCTGCTGCCGGGTCTCATAAGCAGTGAGAGCTCCCATAACTGAGGCCAAAGTCGGAAATTGAGGCTGGTGAAGTAGTTGATCAGCCATAGTTGAATATTCAGGAAGGGACTGAAACAATTGATGCACCTCATGCCGTTCGTACCAGGCTAGCCAGTCTTCATATGTGGAATTACGTCCAGGAAGCATGGAGCGTAACTCTGTCCAAAAAGCTTGCATTTGTCCAAAATGGGACTGCAGAGATGAACTACCTTTGCGTTGTAGAGAAATGCGTTGCAGAAGATATGCCTCCCGTGCACCCGAGCACTCAGTGAAACGCTCAGTGAGACGAGTCCACATGGCCTGAGCAGAGGGAAGCGAGCCAATCTCGACAGTGAGACCAGAGCCAACACAGCGAGTGAGATAATCCATAACACGAAATTCCTGCAATTGCCACTCTGAACTCTCCTTGACATAGAGAGCACGAGCAGTCTGAAGATCGACATCACCACTGCCAGAGGCAATAGTACTGGATGAAGCAACAGTGCTGATGGACGGTGGAACTGGTCCCGTACTGGTGAGATGATCAAGCAAACCAGCGCCACGCAAGGCATTGGTGACAATGGTGGACCACCCTGCCCAGTCACTTTGATCATTGAGGGGCAAAGGTGGTTTGGGAATCTTCTCTGAAGGAGCCATAACAGCAATCTTGAGACGTTAAGATGTCGAGATGCTGTTACTAATGTCGTTCGTTTGAGGCCGAGAGACGGCTTGAAACGACGATGCCGTTAATTTGAGACCGAGAGACGGTCTTGAAACGACAATGCCGTTAAAATAGAACCCGAAGGTTAGAATGAAACCCGAAGGTTTAAAATAGAACCCGAAGGTTAGAATGAAACCCGAAGGTTTAAAATAGAACCCGAAGGTTAGAATGAAACCCGAAGGTTTAAAATAGAACCCGAAGGTTAAACGAGAACGCGAAACGCGTTAAGAGGCCGCAAAACGACAAGGCCAAAATATCTGGCAGATGAACGCCAAATAATTAAAAATAAAAATAAAAAAAATAAAACATTAAACGGCTGCAAAGCAATAAGGCCAAGATTTGGCAAAAGAACGCAAAAGCGTTAAAAATTTTATTGAAAGGGAAATAGCCCTAGCTCTGATACCATGTTAAAGTAAGAGAGAGAGAGAGAATCTTGGGTAAATTTCCCTTGAATTGAATATTGAGTGTGCACATATATTTATACAAGTAGAGGAGTGTGAGGTTTGTTCTCCCAAGCAATGTGGGACTAAAACCCACTACAATACACTATTATCAACAGCCCCCTTCAAACTCATGTTGGATCAAACAAAGTGAGTTTGCGTACAAGAAACTGGAACCGATGAACAGGTAAGGCCTTTGTGAAGAAATCTGCAAGCTCGTCAGCGGATGAAACATGAGGAAGTAGAATTGTCTTGTCCTTGATAACTTGGTGACGGACAAAATGAGCGTCGATCTCAATATGTTTGGTCCTTTCATGAAATACTGGATTATTAGCAATCTGGATGGCACTCTTATTATCACAGTAGAGAGGAGTAGGAGTCGTAACAGAAATACCGAAATCACTGAGAAGGCGACGAAGATGAATAATCTCTTTAGCTGTTGTGGACATTGCACGATACTCTGCCTCAGTACTGGAAAGAGCAATAACATCTTGTTTCTTACTTCGCCAGGAAATAAGGGAATCACCAAGAAATATACAATAACCTGTGGTAGACTTTCTGGTAGTTGGATCACCAGCCCAATCAGCATCAGAATATGCACAAAGCTCTAACTTAGATGTAGCAGGAAACAAAAGTGAGCGAGTGCTAGTACCCCGGAGGTACCGAAGAATCCGTAATAAGACAGCATAGTGTACAGAACGTGGGGCACTAACAAATTGACTGACAATACCAACAGCATGAGAGATATCTGGTCGAGAGATGCACAAATAGACCAACTGACCAACAAGATGTCGATATCGGGTAGGATCAGATAGAGGCTCACCGTCAGTAGAGCAAAGTTTGACATTCTGCTGGAGTGGAGTATCGACAGTTGTATTATCAGTTAACTCAGCTTGATTTAGAATATCTGAGAGATACTTCTGTTGAGACAGTAATACACCCCGCGGGCCTTGAGAAATTTCTAGACCAAGGAAATACCGAAGAGATCCAAGATCCTTCATGTGGAACTGTTGTTGCAACTGAGATTTTGCGTATTGTATACCTGTCATATCATCACCTGTAATGATCATATCATCTACATAGATGAGTAATAAAACCCTGCCACGCGATGTAGTGCGAACAAACAGAGAAGCATCTTGATGACTTTCTATAAAGCCCGCTTTGAGCACAACATCGCGAAAACACTCAAACCAAGCGCGGGGTGCCTGTTTGAGACCATAAACAGCACGACGAAGGAGACATACATGTCCCGGAGGAATATTTGACCCTGGAGGCGGTTGCATATATACGGTCTCTGATAAAGAGCCATGAAGAAAAGCATTTTTGACATCCATCTGGTATAAGGGCCAACGATGAGCAGCAGCGACCGCAAGGAGAGTACGCACAGTGGGCATCTGAGCAACAGGAGCAAAGGTCTCCTCATAATCAATACCTTGTTGCTGAGTAAAACCTCTAGCCACTAAACGAGCTTTTCGACGTTCAATGGTGCCATCAGGACGAAACTTGACCTTATAAACCCATTTACTGCCAACAAGAGAGATCCCAGGAGGACAGGGAACAATATCCCAGGTATGAGTTTGCTGAAATGCTTGAAATTCCTCAGCCATAGCTTGTCGCCACTCTGGAATTTGAACTGCCTCTTGGAAGGACTTTGGCTCAACAATAGTATGAATGGCAGCAAGAAAGTTATGAAAGATAGGTGAATAAGAAGTAACAGAAGCATACCGGGCAGGCATGACATGTGGGCGTTTGCCTCGACGAAGAGCAAGAGGAACCTCAGGCGGGGGAGATGCTGGCGCAGGTGCATGAAGATCAACAGTATTTTCTGGAGTGAGAGTTGTGTCCACAGGATATGGATTAGATGGTGTAAGAGAAGACTCAGGTGAGGAAGAGTCAACAGAAGGAGAGGGAGAGATGTCAGGGAGATCTCGAAAGGAAAATTGAGGTGAAGAAGTGGGTGATGCAGTGGACGGGGAAGCATGATCGGTAGAGTGGAGGAAATTAAAGTCATCAGAAGTAGAATAATATGGAGAATCCTCTTCGAACTGAACATGACGAGATATATGAACTCGACGAGTTGCGGGATCATAACAACGATAACCTCGATGTTCTGAACTAATTCCTAAATAAACACAAGAAACTGCTCTGGGAGACAATTTATCACGTTCGTGAGATGGCAGAAAAACAAAACATCGACAACCAAAAACGCGAACTAGATCATAACGGGGAGGATGAGTATAAACACGACTATAAGGAGTAGCACCGGAAAGAGAGCTAGATGGAGTGATATTAATGGCATGAGTCGCGGTGAGAATAGCCTCAGCCCAGAAACGACGAGGAACAGAGTAAGAAATGAGCATTGATCGGGCAGTATCGAGGATATGACGATGTTTGCGTTCAGCAACACCATTTTGCTCATGAGTGTAGGGACATGACTGTTGAAAGATAGTCCCATGAGAGGACATGATAGAGCGCATGGCAGAGGATAGGTACTCTTTGGCACAATCAGAACGAAAAACTTTAATACGAGATTGCCATTGAGTGAAAATCATAGCAGTGAAGGCTTGATAAGCAGTAAGTACGTCAGAGCGATTCTTAAGTAGGTAAACCCATGTAAAACGAGAGAAATCGTCGATAAAACTAACATAATATAAGTAGCCAGATGAAGAAGGCAAAGGAGCTGGCCCCCAAATATCAGAATGTACTAAATCAAATAAGGAAGTGGATACAGATGTACTCATTTTAAATGGTAAAGCAGTGAATTTAGCCAATTTGCAACCAGCACATGACTCAATACTAGAACTAGATGATACAGGACCAAGTACTCCAGACTGAATAAGACTCTCCAGCCTTTTATTACACACATGACCAAGTCGTCTATGCCATAAATTGGCAGGAAGCGAGGTAGAGGGTTTTGACGAACAAAGAGAAGCAACAAGAGAACGTGGACGTATGGACTCTGGAAGGTGAAGATATTCCAGAAAATACAGTTTGTGCCTCCTACGACCCGCCCCAACCGTCTTGCCCGTCTGTGGATCCTGCACAATACAAGTATCAGAAGAAAATGAGACAAACAGGCCCGCCATGCATAAAGAGCTAATAGAAATTAAATTCAAGCACAATTGTGGAGCCACATAGACGGGACCAAGTGTTAGACGACCAGATGGATCATTTTGTGGGGTAATAGAGCCATACTGAGTAATGGACAATGGTTGTCCAGCAGCTGTGTAGATAGGAGGAAGAGAGGATGAAGTAAAGACAGAGGATAAAAGTGAGGCATTACAAGTCATATGAAAGGAACAACCAGAGTCAAAAATCCAGAGATCATTCATACCAGAGACTGAAGGATTAGCTGAAGAACCAGCAAAATGCATACCAGAGAGTTGTGCGGCGGATGTAGAGGTGATATGTTGAAAAGCATCAAGTTGACGGCGAAGACTTTCAATAGCTTGAATAGTAGAGTCTGAAGTAGTAGAAGGTATAGCATTGGCCAACAATCCTGGTGTACGAGAGGGTTGAGACTGAGGGGGTCGCCGACCACGTCCAGTACCTGAGGAACGTAACTCAGGATGAAGCTTGAAGCATGTCTCAATGCGGTGTCCTTCCTTCTTACAATATTTGCAAGAGAGCTTAGATCGAGCCTGTGGAGAGGGAGCCTGTGGAGAAGTATAATTCATAACAGGAGCAGTGACAGGTACAGACAAAACAGTCTCGAGTGAAGAGGTAGGAGTGTCTGTTGACAAATTGAGTCGTGCTGTCTGCTGCCGGGTCTCATAAGCAGTGAGAGCTCCCATAACTGAGGCCAAAGTCGGAAATTGAGGCTGGTGAAGTAGTTGATCAGCCATAGTTGAATATTCAGGAAGGGACTGAAACAATTGATGCACCTCATGCCGTTCGTACCAGGCTAGCCAGTCTTCATATGTGGAATTACGTCCAGGAAGCATGGAGCGTAACTCTGTCCAAAAAGCTTGCATTTGTCCAAAATGGGACTGCAGAGATGAACTACCTTTGCGTTGTAGAGAAATGCGTTGCAGAAGATATGCCTCCCGTGCACCCGAGCACTCAGTGAAACGCTCAGTGAGACGAGTCCACATGGCCTGAGCAGAGGGAAGCGAGCCAATCTCGACAGTGAGACCAGAGCCAACACAGCGAGTGAGATAATCCATAACACGAAATTCCTGCAATTGCCACTCTGAACTCTCCTTGACATAGAGAGCACGAGCAGTCTGAAGATCGACATCACCACTGCCAGAGGCAATAGTACTGGATGAAGCAACAGTGCTGATGGACGGTGGAACTGGTCCCGTACTGGTGAGATGATCAAGCAAACCAGCGCCACGCAAGGCATTGGTGACAATGGTGGACCACCCTGCCCAGTCACTTTGATCATTGAGGGGCAAAGGTGGTTTGGGAATCTTCTCTGAAGGAGCCATAACAGCAATCTTGAGACGTTAAGATGTCGAGATGCTGTTACTAATGTCGTTCGTTTGAGGCCGAGAGACGGCTTGAAACGACGATGCCGTTAATTTGAGACCGAGAGACGGTCTTGAAACGACAATGCCGTTAAAATAGAACCCGAAGGTTAGAATGAAACCCGAAGGTTTAAAATAGAACCCGAAGGTTAGAATGAAACCCGAAGGTTTAAAATAGAACCCGAAGGTTAGAATGAAACCCGAAGGTTTAAAATAGAACCCGAAGGTTAAACGAGAACGCGAAACGCGTTAAGAGGCCGCAAAACGACAAGGCCAAAATATCTGGCAGATGAACGCCAAATAATTAAAAATAAAAATAAAAAAAATAAAACATTAAACGGCTGCAAAGCAATAAGGCCAAGATTTGGCAAAAGAACGCAAAAGCGTTAAAAATTTTATTGAAAGGGAAATAGCCCTAGCTCTGATACCATGTTAAAGTAAGAGAGAGAGAGAGAATCTTGGGTAAATTTCCCTTGAATTGAATATTGAGTGTGCACATATATTTATACAAGTAGAGGAGTGTGAGGTTTGTTCTCCCAAGCAATGTGGGACTAAAACCCACTACAATACACTATTATCAACAGCCCCCTTCAAACTCATGTTGGATCAAACAAAGTGAGTTTGCGTACAAGAAACTGGAACCGATGAACAGGTAAGGCCTTTGTGAAGAAATCTGCAAGCTCGTCAGCGGATGAAACATGAGGAAGTAGAATTGTCTTGTCCTTGATAACTTGGTGACGGACAAAATGAGCGTCGATCTCAATATGTTTGGTCCTTTCATGAAATACTGGATTATTAGCAATCTGGATGGCACTCTTATTATCACAGTAGAGAGGAGTAGGAGTCGTAACAGAAATACCGAAATCACTGAGAAGGCGACGAAGATGAATAATCTCTTTAGCTGTTGTGGACATTGCACGATACTCTGCCTCAGTACTGGAAAGAGCAATAACATCTTGTTTCTTACTTCGCCAGGAAATAAGGGAATCACCAAGAAATATACAATAACCTGTGGTAGACTTTCTGGTAGTTGGATCACCAGCCCAATCAGCATCAGAATATGCACAAAGCTCTAACTTAGATGTAGCAGGAAACAAAAGTGAGCGAGTGCTAGTACCCCGGAGGTACCGAAGAATCCGTAATAAGACAGCATAGTGTACAGAACGTGGGGCACTAACAAATTGACTGACAATACCAACAGCATGAGAGATATCTGGTCGAGAGATGCACAAATAGACCAACTGACCAACAAGATGTCGATATCGGGTAGGATCAGATAGAGGCTCACCGTCAGTAGAGCAAAGTTTGACATTCTGCTGGAGTGGAGTATCGACAGTTGTATTATCAGTTAACTCAGCTTGATTTAGAATATCTGAGAGATACTTCTGTTGAGACAGTAATACACCCCGCGGGCCTTGAGAAATTTCTAGACCAAGGAAATACCGAAGAGATCCAAGATCCTTCATGTGGAACTGTTGTTGCAACTGAGATTTTGCGTATTGTATACCTGTCATATCATCACCTGTAATGATCATATCATCTACATAGATGAGTAATAAAACCCTGCCACGCGATGTAGTGCGAACAAACAGAGAAGCATCTTGATGACTTTCTATAAAGCCCGCTTTGAGCACAACATCGCGAAAACACTCAAACCAAGCGCGGGGTGCCTGTTTGAGACCATAAACAGCACGACGAAGGAGACATACATGTCCCGGAGGAATATTTGACCCTGGAGGCGGTTGCATATATACGGTCTCTGATAAAGAGCCATGAAGAAAAGCATTTTTGACATCCATCTGGTATAAGGGCCAACGATGAGCAGCAGCGACCGCAAGGAGAGTACGCACAGTGGGCATCTGAGCAACAGGAGCAAAGGTCTCCTCATAATCAATACCTTGTTGCTGAGTAAAACCTCTAGCCACTAAACGAGCTTTTCGACGTTCAATGGTGCCATCAGGACGAAACTTGACCTTATAAACCCATTTACTGCCAACAAGAGAGATCCCAGGAGGACAGGGAACAATATCCCAGGTATGAGTTTGCTGAAATGCTTGAAATTCCTCAGCCATAGCTTGTCGCCACTCTGGAATTTGAACTGCCTCTTGGAAGGACTTTGGCTCAACAATAGTATGAATGGCAGCAAGAAAGTTATGAAAGATAGGTGAATAAGAAGTAACAGAAGCATACCGGGCAGGCATGACATGTGGGCGTTTGCCTCGACGAAGAGCAAGAGGAACCTCAGGCGGGGGAGATGCTGGCGCAGGTGCATGAAGATCAACAGTATTTTCTGGAGTGAGAGTTGTGTCCACAGGATATGGATTAGATGGTGTAAGAGAAGACTCAGGTGAGGAAGAGTCAACAGAAGGAGAGGGAGAGATGTCAGGGAGATCTCGAAAGGAAAATTGAGGTGAAGAAGTGGGTGATGCAGTGGACGGGGAAGCATGATCGGTAGAGTGGAGGAAATTAAAGTCATCAGAAGTAGAATAATATGGAGAATCCTCTTCGAACTGAACATGACGAGATATATGAACTCGACGAGTTGCGGGATCATAACAACGATAACCTCGATGTTCTGAACTAATTCCTAAATAAACACAAGAAACTGCTCTGGGAGACAATTTATCACGTTCGTGAGATGGCAGAAAAACAAAACATCGACAACCAAAAACGCGAACTAGATCATAACGGGGAGGATGAGTATAAACACGACTATAAGGAGTAGCACCGGAAAGAGAGCTAGATGGAGTGATATTAATGGCATGAGTCGCGGTGAGAATAGCCTCAGCCCAGAAACGACGAGGAACAGAGTAAGAAATGAGCATTGATCGGGCAGTATCGAGGATATGACGATGTTTGCGTTCAGCAACACCATTTTGCTCATGAGTGTAGGGACATGACTGTTGAAAGATAGTCCCATGAGAGGACATGATAGAGCGCATGGCAGAGGATAGGTACTCTTTGGCACAATCAGAACGAAAAACTTTAATACGAGATTGCCATTGAGTGAAAATCATAGCAGTGAAGGCTTGATAAGCAGTAAGTACGTCAGAGCGATTCTTAAGTAGGTAAACCCATGTAAAACGAGAGAAATCGTCGATAAAACTAACATAATATAAGTAGCCAGATGAAGAAGGCAAAGGAGCTGGCCCCCAAATATCAGAATGTACTAAATCAAATAAGGAAGTGGATACAGATGTACTCATTTTAAATGGTAAAGCAGTGAATTTAGCCAATTTGCAACCAGCACATGACTCAATACTAGAACTAGATGATACAGGACCAAGTACTCCAGACTGAATAAGACTCTCCAGCCTTTTATTACACACATGACCAAGTCGTCTATGCCATAAATTGGCAGGAAGCGAGGTAGAGGGTTTTGACGAACAAAGAGAAGCAACAAGAGAACGTGGACGTATGGACTCTGGAAGGTGAAGATATTCCAGAAAATACAGTTTGTGCCTCCTACGACCCGCCCCAACCGTCTTGCCCGTCTGTGGATCCTGCACAATACAAGTATCAGAAGAAAATGAGACAAACAGGCCCGCCATGCATAAAGAGCTAATAGAAATTAAATTCAAGCACAATTGTGGAGCCACATAGACGGGACCAAGTGTTAGACGACCAGATGGATCATTTTGTGGGGTAATAGAGCCATACTGAGTAATGGACAATGGTTGTCCAGCAGCTGTGTAGATAGGAGGAAGAGAGGATGAAGTAAAGACAGAGGATAAAAGTGAGGCATTACAAGTCATATGAAAGGAACAACCAGAGTCAAAAATCCAGAGATCATTCATACCAGAGACTGAAGGATTAGCTGAAGAACCAGCAATGTCTCGCTGGCGAGACAGTTCATTCCTGCTTTGATTTTCAATATGAGATCCCTGAGTGATCTTCTCTATGTTTGGGATATCTATTAGCATTTTTTGACGCCTATAATAAGCAGTGAGAGCTCCCATAACTGAGGCCAAAGTCGAAAATTGAGGCTGATGAAGTAGTTGATCAGCCATAGTTGAATATTCAGGAAGGGACTGAAACAGTTGATGCACCTCATGCCGTTCGTACCAGGTTAGCCAGTCTTCATATGTGGAATTACGTCCAGGAAGCATGGAGCGTAACTCTGTCCAAAAAGCTTGCATTTGTCCAAAATGGGACTGCAGAGATGAACTACCTTTGCGTTGTAGAGAAATGCGTTGCAGAAGATATGCCTCCCGTGCACCCGAGCACTCAGTGAAACGCTCAGTGAGACGAGTCCACATGGCCTGAGCAGAGGGAAGCGAGCCAATCTCGACAGTGAGACCAGAGCCAACACAGCGAGTGAGATAATCCATAACACGAAATTCCTGCAATTGCCACTCTGAACTCTCCTTGACATAGAGAGCACGAGCAGTCTGAAGATCGACATCACCACTGCCAGAGGCAATAGTACTGGATGAAGCAACAGTGCTGATGGACGGTGGAACTGGTCCCGTACTGGTGAGATGATCAAGCAAACCAGCGCCACGCAAGGCATTAGTGACAATGATGGACCACCCTGCCCAGTCACTTTGATCATTGAGGGGCAAAGGTGGTTTGGGAATCTTCTCTGAAGGAGCCATAATAGCAATGTTGAGACGTTAAGATGTCGATATGTCGTTACTGACTGCGAAACGGCAATGCCGTTCGTTTGAGGCCGAGAGACGGCTTGAAACGATGATGCCGTTAATTTGAGACCGAGAGACGGTCTTGAAACGGTAATGCCGTTAAAATAGAACCCGAAGGTTAGAATGAAAAACCCGAAGGTTTAAACGAGAATGCGAAACGCGTTAAGATGCCGCAAAGCGACAAGGCCAAAATATCTGGCAGAAAAAAAAAACATTAAACGGCTGCAAAGCAATAAGGCTAAAATTTGGCAAAAGAACGCAGAAGCGTTAAAAAAAATTTATTGGAAGGGAAATAGCCCTATCTCTGATACCATGTTAAAGTAAGAGAGAGAGAATCTTGAGTAAATTTCCCTTGAATTGAATATTGAGTATGCACATATATTTATACAAGTAGAGGAGTGTGAGGTTTGTTCTCCCAAGCAATGTGGGACTAAAACCCACTACAATACACTATTATCAATAGCTGCCAAAAAGAAAATGAAGATACTTCTTTTCACTTTCCATTTAGCAACGGGCTGATGTTGTTTGTTTTCAGAAAGAGAGAAATAGTAAGGTGAGTTGTAATGTGATGTGGCCATGGAAGAATAGGTCGCACGGCCACTTCTCCCTTCATTCATTTTTCTTTCCAGCTGTGAACGTGAAGTGGGGGCCACGGTTGGGAAAATTGCGTGAGCAGCAACGCGTTTTTTTGTTTCCACGTGAATAAGTGGCCCACGTGCGGCCCAAATTAACCCTACAGCTATATATATCTCTTCAATCCTTCCTAGGGTTTGTAGCAAGTACGAAAAGGTGAAAAGTGGCGGTGTGCAAAGAGAGTTTGTCCAGTCAAAGGGAAAAGTCGCCGTTTGGTTTTCGAGGAGGGTTTTTTTTGTTTTTTTTTTTTTTTTGCGGCTGCAGTTGAGGAGATTTTGTGTAGTCTCTTTTAGGGTTTTGTGCATCCCTCTGAGAGGTATTTGTGAGGGTTTTGAAAGTTTGTTTGAGGGTTTAGATTGTGAGTGATTGTAAACCCTAGTTGTATTCTCTCCCTCTATTAGTAGATCTCCCCCCCTCCTTGCCCCGTGGACATAGGCAATTTGCCGAACCACGTAAAAATTGGTTGTACTACTATTTGTGTGATTTGTAATAGCTTTTAGGTTCCCTCGACGCGCAGTCCTAGAGCTGACGAGAGGAAGAGCTAATATCCCACTTTGATGAGATATTAGGCTTCAGATTCTTATTCCCTTTGAGAAACAAGAATTCTTATTGCGACCCGACTCTCTTGTTGTGCTGCCGAAGTGCTGCCGAAATTTCCGCTGCGCGCAACAAGTGGTATCAGAGCCCAGATTTCAGATCTAGGGTTTTGGAGTTTGGTGGAGGAAGATTCTTGTGTGAAGCTTGGTTCTTGGAGTTCTCGGCTTCGGTGGAGATAGTATTAGGAGTTGCCGTTGGAGATTTCGCTTTCCTCGTGTGGATAGGAGATCTATTTGGAATCCGATCTAGGGTTCAGTTGGGTGGTTCCTAATTCTATCAAATTTGTTCTTCTCTACAATTTGGAGTTAGTTCGCAATGGGAGAAGAAGGTGAAAGCAGCAAATCGATGGCGGGTACAATACAAGTTGGTTTTCAGAACACCAAAATTAGTGTGGTGAAATATGACGGCAAAATCAACTTTGGTTTGTGGATGAGCGACGTACAGGATGCGCTCAATGCTCAGAATTTGGAAGAGACCATCATGGTCCATGAGAGGCCACCTAAATATGATGAGGTGATATGGGAGAAAATGAATAGGAACGCGTGTGAGGTGATCAGGTCCTGTTTGGAACAGGAACTGAAATATGATGTGATTGGGGTGACGTCTGCAATAAAGATGTGGGAAATTCTCAACAATAAGTATCTCACAAAGAGTGTTGAGAACAGGTTGCACTTGCTGCGAAGACTCTTCAGATTTCAGATGTCCAGAGGCACCTCGCTAGCGGCTCATGTGAACAAATACACTAAGTTGTTGTCGGACTTGACGAATGTTGATGAGAAGATATCGGATGAGTACAAGGCGATTATTTTGTTGGGCTCCTTACCCGATGAGGAGTATGATATCTTCGTGCTTACTTTGTTGAACGGGATATCTTCTATCAGCTATAGTGAAGTGACTAACGCTTTGACAAATTACGATTTGAGGAGGAAGGATAAGGAGACTTCCCGCGTTAGTACTTCAGGAGAGGCCTTGTCGACGAGAGGTAGAAGCCCATATCCGAAAGGTGGTAATAGAGGAAGGTCAAAGTCAAGAAGCCGCCACCAATTAGCAAAGAACCAATGTGCATTCTGCAAGGAGCAGGGACATTGGAAGAGAGACTGCCCGAAGCTCAAGGAGAAAGAGAATGGTAAGAAAAAGGGCCCGAAGGCCAATGAGGTGAATATTGCGAAAGACGATGATTCTGATGATTCGTGCTTTTCTCTACTGATTACTCCGGAGGTGAATCATGTGGATGCATCAGATTGGATGCTTGATTCCGGCGCTACCTTTCATGTGACCCCTAGGCGAGACTGGTTTGCATCTTTTGAGAAAGTCGACGGGGGTGTTGTTGTCATGGGAAATGATCAATCCTGTGGCGTTTGTGGGATAGGTACCGTGCGGATTAGGATGCATGATGGAGTAGTCCGTGAGTTGAAGGAGGTGAGATTTGTTCCTCAACTGAAGAAAAATCTTATCTCAGTTGGAGCTTTGGAGACGAAGGGATTCAAGGTGACTTTCGAAAACGCTGTAGCGAATGTTACTAATGGATCATTGGTGGTGATGAGGGGAGTCCGCAATCGAAATTTGTATTATCTGAAGGAAAGCACCGAGATTGGCCAGGTTGCTTCGGCTATTTCAGAAGCGGACATGAGCAGACTTTGGCACTATAGATTGGGGCACACAGGTGAAAAGTCACTGCAGGCATTGTGCAAGCAGGGGCTATTGAAGGGAGCCAAGAGTGGGAAGATTGAGTTCTGTGAGTACTGTGTTCTTGGTAAGAAGACGAAGGTAAAGTTCGAGACTGCTATTCATCAGACGAGTGGCATCCTGAACTACGTGCACACAGACGTTTGGGGTCCTACCACGACTGCATCACTTGATGGTCGACATTGGTTCGTCACTTTTGTAGATGACTATTCTAGGCGATGTTGGGTGTACACCATGACGAAGAAGAGTGAAGTCCTAGATTTGTTTGTGGAGTGGAAAAAGAGATTGAAACTGCAGACTGGGAGAAAGATCAAGACGTTACGATCCGACAACGGTGGTGAGTATACTTCTGACCCCTTTCAGCAGCTATGTCGAGACGAGGGCATAGAGAGACACTTCACAGTAGTCATACACCGCAGCAAAATGGGGTGGCAGAGAGGTTGAATCGGTCTTTACTGGAGAAGATCCGATGCTTATTGTCGCAGAGTGGTTTGGAGAAGATCTTTTGGGCTGAGACACTTACATATGCGATCCACCTCATTAATAGGTTGCCTTCATCTGCGATTGAGGGGAAAACCCCTATAGAGATGTGGTCGGGAAAGCCAGCACATGACTATGACCAGCTCAAGGTATTCGGGTGCCCTGCATATTATCATGTTAGAACTGATAAATTGGAACCTCGAGCTAGGAAGGTCATATTTGTAGGATTCAAACGTGGTGTCAAGGGATACAAGCTTTGGGATCCAGTTGATAAGAAGATTGTGCTGAGTAGGGACGTCACGTTTGATGAAGCTTCTATCTTGAAGCTTCCTAGCTCTCATCAGGTGGAGAGCGACCCTACAGAGGAGATATCGCAGGTGGTGGAGATCGATACAGCTCCACATTGTCCAGATGGTACAGTATCCATGCAGGTGCCGACTGAGGTGACGCCAGGCGAGCACGACGGTGACACGGAGGATACGAGTACAAATGTGCAGGATCAGGAACCGACGGCTCCGGTTCAGGATTCTATTGCGGCTAGGAGACAGAGGAGAAACATACAGATGCCAGCACGGTATGCCGACACAGTTGCGTATGCACTTCCGGTGGAGAGTATCGATGAGTTAGTGCCTACTACATTCAGAGAGGCCGAGCAGAGTTCGGAGGCTGATTCGTGGCAGGTGGCTATGCAGGAGGAGATGGAATCTCTTCATAAGAACGATACATGGGAGCTTGTTGAGCTTCCAAAGGGGCGGAAGGCAATTGGTTGCAAGTGAGTATACACGAAGAAGGAGGGCATTGAGGGCACTCCATTAAAGCTAGGTTGGTTGCGAAGGGCTATGCACAGGAGGAAGGAATAGATTATAATAAGGTTTTCTCTCCGGTGGTGAAGCACTATTCGATTCGGATTTTGCTAGCTTTGGTGGCACAGTATGGTTTGGAGTTAGATCAGTTGGATGTGAAGACGGCATTTCTTCATGGTGATCTTGATGAAGAAATATATATGACTCAGCCATTGGGATTTCGAACTACAGGGAAGGAAAAATTAGTTTGCAGATTGAAGAAATCGTTATACGGTTTGAAACAGTCTCCTCGACAGTGGTATAGGCGTTTTGATGGTTTTATGCTTGGTCATTCGTACACTCGGAGCCAGTTTGATCCTTGCGTATATTTTCGCAAGTTGAAAGGAGGTGCGTACATTTATTTGTTGCTCTATGTCGACGACATGTTAGGTCGGCTATAGATGAATTGAAAGTTCAGTTATCAAATGAGTTTGAGATGAAAGACTTGGGTGAGGCGAAGCGCATTCTAGGGATGGAGATCGGCAGAGACAAGAAGAAAGACAGAATTTGTTTGACACAGGTGGCTTATTTGAAGAAGGTTCTACAGCGATTCCATGTTAGCATGGATACGAAGCCAGTTAGTGTACCTTTAGGAGCCCATTTGAAGCTTTCAGCTGGTCTTTCACCGAAGTCAGTTGAAGATCGTGAGTTGATGTCGAATACTCCATATGCGAGCGCAGTTAGGAGCTTGATGTATGCAATGGTATGTACGAGACCAGATTTATCACAGGCGGTGAGCATGGTTTCTAGATACATGCACGATCCAGGAGTGAGTCATTGGGACGCTGTGAAATGGATTTTGAGGTACATTCGAGGTACGCTCAATGTTGGTTTAGTTTATGAGCGGGACACTACAGGTGGGCAATTATGCATTGGTTATGTTGATTCGGATTATGCCGGAGATTTGGATAAACGCCGGTCTACTACGGGGTATGTGTTCACTTTGTATGTTGATTCGGATTATGCCGGAGATTTGGATAAACGCCGGTCTACTACGGGGTATGTGTTCACTTTGATCTGTGCGCCGGTGTGCTGGAGATGCACCTTACAGTCGACGGTGGTTTTGTCTACGACGGAGGCAGAGTATATGGCAGTTACGGAGGCTGTGAAGGAGGCTATTTGGCTTCGAGGACTTTTGGAGGAACTTGGTATATCGCAGAAGTCCGTCACTATTCATTGTGATAGCATGAGTGCTATCTATTTGGCGAAGAATCAGGTTTTTCATGCGAGGACGAAGCACATTGACGTTCGTTATCACTTCGTTCGGGATGTTCTTGAAGATGGCGATGTGGAAATTATGAAAGTCCACACGAAGGATAATCCGGCGGATATGCTCACTAAGGTGGTTCCGAGCAACAAGTTTGATCATTGCAGAAACTTGTTGAATATTTGTATTCGTGATTGTTGAGGCCGTTGGCGGCCATTTGGGTGAACTACGTTCGGCTTGATTCCTTGGGCAAGAGGATACGTAGGCAGTCTTTCAGATGCAGCCGGTTTGGATTTTGATGGGGGTGAGATTGTTTGGACTCTCGTTCGGGTTCTCGACTTGTTGTAGATTGAGTTCGTACTGGACACAACAAGTGGGACATTTGGATGCTTTGGTGTCGGCTCAGTTTTGAGAAAACTTCACCGAGGTGGAGAATTGTGAACGTGAAGTGGGGGCCACGGTTGGGAAAATTGCGTGAGCAGCAACGCGTTTTTTTGTTTCCACGTGAATAAGTGGCCCACGTGCGGTCCAAATTAACCCTACAGCTATATATATCTCTTCAATCCTTCCTAGGGTTTGTAGCAAGTACGAAAAGGGGAAAAGTGGCGGTGTGCAAAGAGAGTTTGTCCAGTCAAAGGGAAAAGTCGCCGTTTGGTTTTCGGCTGTGGGTTTTGTTCTCTTGACAGAGGAGTTTCTTTTGTTTTTTGTTTTTTTTTGCGGCTGCAGTTGAGGAGATTTTGTGTAGTCTCTTTCAGGGTTTTGTGCATCCCTTTGAGAGGTATTTGTGAGGGATTTGAGAGTTTGTTTGAGGGTTTAGATTGTGAGTGATTGTAAACCCTAGTTGTATTCTCTCCCTCTATTAGTAGATCTCCCCCCTCCTTGCCCCGTGGATGTAGGCAATTTACCGAACCACGTTAAAATTGGTTGTACTGCTTTTGTGTGATTTGTAATAGCTTTTAGGGTCCCTCGACGCGCAGTCCTAGAGCTGACGAGAGGAAGAGCTAATATCCCACTTTGATGAGATATTAGGCTTCATATTCTTGTTCCCTTTGAGAAACAAGAATTCTTATTGCGACCCGACTCTCTTGTTGTGCTGCCGAAGTGCTGCCGAAATTTCCGCTGCGCGCAACACCAGCAAGCCAAACATAGGGAAGACACTAAGGGCATGTTTGTTTCGCAAAAAATTGAAGAAAGTGGGGGAAAGAAAATGAATTTTGATGTTTTTCTCTACTTTTTGATGTTTGGTTCGTCAAAATTCGGAAAGAAATTGAGGGAGAAAATGAGTTGTCACTATATTATTGGATGAGATGAGTAATTTTTGATGTTTTCCTCCACTTTCTTTATTTTTTGTTCTTTCTTGTGTTTGGTTCATTTTTAAAACTAAGAAAATAAATAAGAGAAAATGAGCTGTCATTATATTATTAGATGATGTGACTCATACTAGGAAAATCAATTTCCTTATTTTTTTTGGAGGAAAGGGATAGAAGGAAATTTTAATGAGATGTGATGAGTTGTCGCCATATTATTGGATGATGTGAGTAATTTTTAAAAGATGGTAGAAAATGAAGGAAAGTTAGGTGAGGTGAGTTAGATGAGTTGATTGATGTGACTCATTTCTTGTGTTTAGTTTATTTTTAAAAGTAAAAAAAGAGATGTGATGGGATGAGTTGTCACAATATTATTGGAGGAAAGTGGAGAAAGTGAAGAAAAGTGGGTTAAAGAAAGTGGGGGAAAGTGAAAAAGTGAAGGAAAGTGGGTTTTGGATTCTGGGGGAAACGAAACAAACAGGCCCTAATAAGAATACAAGTAATTGGTCTGGGGCATCTATGATGCTCCATCCTTTTTCTAAATTTTTTTTTAAAAAAAGAACAGAAAATAGATGATTCGCAACTTTGTCATCAGTATTAAGAGAAAACTGCAAACCAACTCAATAAGCATTATAGAAAATATTCAAGCATCACGAGAAAATCGTAGTATAGAGAGCAGTAGCTGAAATAGAAGCAAAACATTCTGATGGTACTTGCTTACTGAAAGGATTATTACCAGCAGAATATCTTCATCAGTGCCATAGGATTTTCGTGCTTCATCAAGGCACTTCAAAGAAACTCTCACATATTTCCTGCAATTTTTCAGAAGATGAGCAATATTTCAACCCAATCTTCAAAGATCATATAGTATCAAAGTTCCAATACATGAATTTAGCCAACTCGTGGACAAGACAAATGAGCATCTGGAAGCAATACGTTTCGGTGTTGCAATGCATGACAGAAGTACATTAAAAGAAATCATTGGGTGAATGACACTGAAATTCATGCTTTTTATAGCCAATGCACAAGCTGCTTTGCTGATAAGCAATTTGTAATGCATAACCATAAAAGGTAGGGACGTCTTACCAAGTGCAGGATTCTAAATTCTTTACTCATTTAATAGTTTCGTATTCCATGCCACAAAATAAAGGGGGTCTATTGCAGTGCCATTGAAAGCACTACAGTTAACATGCTAACATATATTGCCACTTCAGGGCAATTGTTGTTTTCTAAAACATCATAATCATCTAAATGTAAGATGTCCTCCTCCACATCTTAACACTGACATTTCAGATATAATGGGACTCACTGAATGGTGCTCCCTTTGCTGATTTGTGTAATCACCTGAACGATTCTTTAGTTACAGACCCTGCTCTTACTGTTGACATGATTATCCACGATATACAACAGCTCGATTTGTCACAGAGCATTTTATTAGAACGAACTGTTGCAGTTTATATTATTTTCATGTAGATCCAATAATACTGTTAGCATAACATGGAGATGATGCAGATAGCATAACATGGAGATGATGTATAGTGACTCAAGATTGATTCATTGATCAGATAAAAACTGATAATACAAATAGGATAAAGTTTTATGCATGTACTCTCGCAGTTACAAAGACATGTGATTCACAATTAGATGTAAATTGTGTCTGGAAAGCATATTCATTGAGCATATAACAGGAGTTTTACACATGATAAAATAAATTTAACAATTGCAGGACATGGGGAAGATAATTTAGGTGAATCACTTACAGTTCCGGGCTGATGCAATTAAAACGTAGAAGTTGCTTGAACATGACAAAACAAATTTACTGAAATGTATGCCATAGAGAAATAATTTAGGTACAACTAATTTCATTTACGACTGATGCAATAAAAACATAGAACTAGCTCAGATACCAACAATACATAGAACTCGCGAAGTACTAAAACTTGACAGGTAAAAGAAACAGGCCAAAGGCAACATATTGATATAATCTCTCCACATTTCAGCTAATGCTTATTCTTAGTATCTCACTATGCAATAAGGATGAGTTATGTGATACCTAGAGCTGGCAGGATCTCTTATTTCAAATTCTTTGGTATCTGCATCATATCCACATAATATGACATAATGCCCTGAAAGATATGCAAAGAGTTAGAAGATTGGTTCCACAGTAAG
>NC_033801.1:130500808-130501655 GCF_001876935.1 Asparagus officinalis | reverse complement strand
GCATGAGCTGCCAGGTCATTTTATTAAATGAGATGGCAGCTCATATCCAATACGCCTTTATACATATGTGTTTGTAAAGAAGAAAAGAACTCAAGACTTCAGGTAAATGGAAGAGTAATTAAAATCAGATATTAACAAGAAAAGGAAAATAGTCAAGTTTGTATGTGATTTTCTGAAGAGTGCAGCTCATTTATATTATATATTATTACTACCAGAGAATGCCTTTCAAAATGCTTCAAGCTAAATTCAACCCCTCCATATGGTAACATATTGGCTCCACTGTGCTGAAATCACTAAAGCTGACAATTATCTCTTGAACCTCGATGTCAAAAGCTAATAATATAGAAAAAGAAAGGAATCTAAGTGACCAAGCATACAATAAATGGGATGCACTGAAGAGCAAAAGTGCAAAACTTATATTAGAGGTTGATTCTTAATAATATAATGACACCATATTCCCAGTAAACAAATAATAACTACAGTCATCAGGTAACTGCAAAGACATCAGATAATAATTTTGTGCCATATGCTACACTCAACAACCCATATATAGTTGACTAGTTTTACCTACTTCAGCCAATGGACAACAAAAAGTGCAATGTAGCATTTACCATATGGCAGGTGGCAAGGGCTGATGATATGGCCCTCGGCTAGATACTTAATTGACAGGTTCTCCAAAACTCCAGTTAGCACCCATTTTGTGTGTGACTACATAAATCTTTGCCTTGTTTAAAGATTTTCCCTCAAACAACCACTCAGCAGCAAATTGATTCTAATGTTTCCAGGAGATAGCAAGAATATGTCAGTAATATCTTCCTGTTGTCTTTTAATAATAAACTAATAACTG
>NC_033801.1:130491908-130500795 GCF_001876935.1 Asparagus officinalis | reverse complement strand
AAGGTGTTGCGTAACACAAAAATATAATATCCATTAGAAGAACTTCATTGTGCACTATCATAGCAAAATGCCTTCTAATTAATCATCTTTCCACATAATAAACATTCAAACACTGGGGCAAAATACTGACCCATATAATCTGAACTCCCATTATAGACCCCTGGGATGCAGACATGCTCCAGCCAAGACTGGCTGTAAAAACAACATTGAGGTCAATTGGTTAAAAGAAAGAATGTAATTCTAACAGAAAGATGCATGCTAAACATTATGTTTATATAACTTTCTTACGTTGCATGTACCGTGAATGAGGACACTTGAGAACATGTGACGGGAAACTAAATTACAAGGAAATATCAAAATCAAATCCTAAAGAAATCCTAACTAAAAGAGAAGACTACAAAAAATCAAATCCAATTGCACCTAAAAACCTAAGATCCTAATAAATCCTAATCGCAGCAGATCGAGGGGCATTGATCATCCTACATCAATAAACTTTAAATATTCCATGCAAGCAAGCGTACGCCCGTAGCAATGATGCTGATTGCTGAATCACTGTAGGGTTTTCATAAGATAAAGATTCAATGAACTTTACCTTAACTTGATTTTGTCAACTAATGCAACTGCAATATATTGGCCAGATAATATTAAGGCAGAAATTTCCGCCCCGCTTATTGACCTGCACTGCAGTTCAATGACAATTCACTGAGCCAGCATAAGAGACTAACCAGTAGCAATTTGCTAACAAACTTCAGCATGTAAAATGGCCACTAAGCAAATGAAGGCAAATAAGACATACTTTTATGCTAATTCCTGAATCAAACGCCTTATTGAAAAGGCTTTCCACCCGACACATGTCATCTTCTAACTGCTCCTGCACATATTCCCGATACCAAAATAGACTTAATTTACAACGACTAGAAATATGTTACTGACTACTTACATATTTTAGAGAATAAAAAATTGCAAATGCTCTAAGAAGTTATACAGAAAAGCTGAAAATACTATAATGATGGTGTTAAATAACTTTTAGCCATTAAAAAGAGAGAAACTAATGTTAAGTTTTGGCAAAGTCAGTATGATTGTTTTTTAATTCTTACAATATTATTATGCCGAAAAAAGAAACCAACGTACTTGTTCATGTATCTATACAATATATCAAGAAAAGTCCCCCCCCCCCCACCCACCACCACTCCCCCTCTCCAAAAAAAAAAAAATGCTCGCTGTGAGCTGCAATTTTAAATTTCTGAAAATGCCCTTACATCAGAAAAATTGTGAATACCCTTACACTTCAAAAAATAAACAAAATATGCCTCGCACTTGACAACATCTAAGGGAATGTTCTTACACTCGAGGAGGAAAAAATCACGGAAATGCCCTTAAAACAAAAAAAAAATCAACAAAAGTACACTCCAAATTACATCTGTCCATTTCCTTGACCATTCAATTACAACACTCCCCCCACGCTTTGTATCATGCATGCATCATGTGCACCGGAGTGCTATGTATGTATTAAGATGTCCATCTTTAGGACTTCATTAGCAGTTTAAGAATACTAGAGAGAATACTGGAGAACATGTAGCCAAAATTTCGCTTAGCCATTATGTGGAACTAAGACCACGTATCAACAAGGAACAGTATTGGAGACAGAGAGAGCATATTAAAGTTTCTATACTGAGAAAACAAAAGCTCACAACAAGAGGTATCATGTAATTGGAGTGAAATAACAAAAGAATAAATGTTTTGACCATGACAAGTTCAAGAGCTTACCCTATAAAAACTTTCTGCGGAATATTTTGGATTTGCTCCTAATGTTACAGTGAAAAATGAAAATTTTACAGAGAACTTGTGCAACAGGTATGCCAAATCAACTGTCCAGGTACTGCAGAACAAAAAATAGATTCATTAATTTCCTAAAGAGGATATATAAATCTCAGAACAAGAATGCTCAGCCATATATTCTGGTTTTTAGCATTCCTTATGAACTTGATTGAACGAACAACATTTGGTTGGGAGTCCATTCCGACATTTCTAACACAAACATATTAAGCACCCACAGGCAATGAAATTAAGAACTATAATATGAATATAATCTTCTACATACGTCAATTAGAAAATTTATTGACATTAGATAATTTCTATTCTGATAGCGGAAACTTGGCGCATTGACATAGTTGTATTCCCTTAACATTGTAATCGCTACAGTCTACAGTACATATTGGGAGTATCATATATGTTTCTGAATATGAACATTATGCTTCATCAGAACCTCGACAAAGTTCATGGGATATAGAAAGCATGGGACATTTCAACATTTCTGAATGACACGAACCGATACCTTTCATTGCTCATTATATTGGAAACCTTAGCTCATTAATCGTAATTGTTCCGATTTAGAAAGTGCCTACACCATATCATTCTCATATAAGTCACTGTATGTTACATTGGAGGAAATATGTTTCAAGATCGTAGTGTTTCATATTCTCAAAAAAGATCGTAGTGTTTCGCAAGGACTTTCTTCTCTTTGTAATTAGCTTTAACCTCCAAGATGAAGGATTAGTCAATTGCCTTTTCTCCGACATTTTACCAATGACCCTTCAGTCTGGATTCCTAAAGTGATAGTGCTCATTATTCATGACGCTATAGGATTCGTGTACATTGTCGTCTTCATCTTGAAACAAGCAGCATCATAAAAATCAACCCAAAATCCATACATATGTTTTTTTTTTTAAACATTTTTCTTTAAAACAACTCGCCTCGTCGTGGAGCAAAGCTCCGCTAGCTGATGGATATCGAAATCACCAACGCCGACCGTCATCAACACCATGGAAACGCAGGCGACACCGCAATCCCAGCTAAACAACTGCCGCACGTGAGGGACCTGCGAAAATTTTTCACGGCCTAAATAACTCCAAACAACACAAGGAAAAGATCAGTCGAAATCGAACGATCGTGAAAGGTACGGACGTCAACAAAATGAGAGCGGCGAGAAATCGAGGCAGCGCAGGCGTCGGCTCCTCGCCCTTCCTCGATTCTATCGTGCATCTTGTCGAATATGAGGCGTAAAGGCCACATCATTCAGTGAATCCTACGGTTCATCTTCGAACTATGGAGATCGCGATCTAGGGTTTTTGGAGCTAGAGAGGGAGAAATGATAAATAATAAATAAAAAGAGAAAAGGGGGAAGCTTTGAATTTTGCGCCAAGACGAGCAAATAATTGGGAGGGAGGAAATATCCAGAGGTGACTCGGCGTCGTCGTGACAGACAATAATTGCTGGGTGTTTCCATCTTCATGCCCTCCGGTGCTCATTGGGTATACATCCGCATGGACAGATAAATAACCATCAAATAATTTAAGAGCTTTGCTACAGGGACCCAAAATATGGGACCAATAGGTGGGACAAGTGAAGTGTCCCATTTCTATTGGATAATGAGTTGGTCATCATTAATGATGGCCAACTCATTATCCAATAGGAGGGGGACACCTCACTTGTCCCACCTATTGGTCCCATATTTTGGGTCCCTAAGGAATTTTTCATAATTTAATATTTAAAATATTAACATCTACATCTACTCCTATTCCCAATTCTGATGAAAGATACCGAGGAAGCTTTTAATTTGATCATTTACGTATTTAATTTGTTCACATTGTTTGCTTTGGTAACAATTTTCTTTGTTGCTTCTATTAATACGTTTACATTGTTTGCTTCGGTAACAATTCTATTAAATCATTTAAAAGAAATACAAGAATAAGCTTTACACGTGTAACTCTCTTCTTTACAAAGAAAACAAAATTGTGCTCCTTAGTAACACACACAAAAACTCATGTGTAGTAGTCTCTACCTGCGTGGGATTCTTTGCCCGTACCGAGGATGCGTTATCCGTGGACCACCGAGCAACGTTTTCAAATCGGATACGAAAAAACGCTTGAAGTTAATGTTTTGACGGGGAAACAATAACATAAGTAAGTGTCTTAGCGAGGTAAGACAAATACTCTTCTCGAGATCAAATCTAAGTTTGAACTCAATAAAACACCAAAGGACTCTTGAGAATGCTTGAAAGTGGATGAAGAACTCTCTCTTTTGCTCTCAAAAATCGCCAAACGCCAGCCTCTCTCTGCTTGATCACGCCTTCGTTCCTTGCACAAGTGTGTAGGTGGGTATATATAGGGGTAGGGAGCCATAACCGTCAAGTAGGAGTCAAAACACTTGGTGATCACTGTCTCATGTGGGTGAGACAGTGACTACTATCTCGGCCAAAGGAGACAGCTTCAGGGGTTTTGTGATTGTCGTCCACTACCTTAAAGTGCGTTAAATGCCGTATTTTTCGTGGGTAGTTGGCGTATTTTCAGGGTGAAACTGCTCATTAACGTTAATGAGTGTTCCTAAACAGTTACGGAGCCAAGTGGACCCCACAAAACTCGTCAATAAACTTGAAAGGTTGTCTCGTAGTTGGCGAGACAGCCGTCACTATCCCGCAGAGCCGAGACAGTCTACATTGAACGTGGATGTCTTCCCTGACTAAGATGATGATGTTCTTCGTCTTCTCTCTGTCTTGAGCTAAGTTTAGAACCTATAAGCAATTTTTAACGCCTACACACATATTAGTGTATACATACATATCATCTATATTTTCATGCTAATATGTCTATGTTTAATTATTTAAATCCATGTCTGCATGGATTTTCCCCTTCTTTTTGGGAAATCTAGCCAGAAATTGAACGTGGACAGTGTGGTGATGTTGAAATTTTTTTTTACAAATGATTTTCACATCTATGTTAGCACGCAAGTGAAATATAATGTTTGCTTGAAAAAATTAAATTAATGTTGAAAGCGCAATCTGAAGATGACGTGACAAAATAAGATTAATTAGAAAATATAATTAAAATTATTTAATTAAAATTAGTTACTGCTTTGTCACTTTATTTTTTCGAGGAAGTGAAAATTGCATGAAATACTATATGATAACTTTCTTGCATCTCACTTTCATAACCACGTATATGCAAACAAACACCTAAATTGTTAAACGAAAGTGACTTTTCACTTTCATCTTTCACTTGTATGCAAACAAACATCACCTGACGTTATGTTTTTTTTAAGTTAAGAAGGAACAAGATATTTGTTAAAATAGCACAAATTAGATTAAATGAAATACGGTATGCGTGTGTGTATATATATATCTATCATATAGTAAATCAACATAACAAAATCGTCCCCTTCTATGATGGATAAGATTTTGATTGAGTAACAAGAGAATAATAAACAATAAATTTCTTCAAATATCATGTGGACCATTAAAGGCTAAGAGGGCCCATGTATTTAACTATCTCAGTAAAAGCGGAGGCTCGCGTGCCTCTGCTTTTTTCAGTCAGGGCCTGCTTGGTTCCCACAAAACAGCTCTGAAAGTGAAAGAAAAACATTTTTTTTCCTGTGACACGGGAGGGGGGTGGTCACATGAATCCATCGTACGAAGGGTTGTTCGGTTCAGAAAGAAGAGTATACGGGGACTGGTTTGGATTGTTTAATATGATTAAAAGTATGGAAAACTGCTTAGAGTCACTAATAAATAAGAATCTATGCCTTTACCTCCCTAGAACAAAGTCCACTTCTATAAACTTGTTGGACCAAAAAAGCAATTCACTTACCCTACAATATCACCTTATAGCTCATTCCCTATTTTTTTTGTTCTGCTTTTACCCTTTGAATTAACTTTGTTAGTTTTTTCGCCGTAATAACTCCCAAATCCCTTCTCAAAACCCTAATCTCCTATTCCCGCCATCACTACAGTGGCCAAATCTAATTTGTTGATATCGGTTTATCAAACAGTGGGTTTGTGTCAGAGTTATGAGAGTGTTTATGGTCCTCAAACTCCTTCAAATGACCGGTTCCAAAGCCTGTTGTTCTTCTCTACACACAAAAAACTCGTAAGAGGGGCAGAGGTGGGTTCTCCAGTTGTTCCTCCGACGATCAAGTCAGTATTTTGATCTTGAGTTGGAAAATCAAAGACAAATTGTATAGGTAGTTATTCAAAGTTGCCAAAAAGTAGAAGAAGTTATCCTATGCAGCGTAGCTCCCTTTTATAGTAGATCAAAGGGGTATGAAGGTAACTTTAACCGAGTCCGTTCAGGCTACTGAGTCAGTAGATGTTTTCCAGGTATCAGCCACGGAAGAAAGTAAGTCATCTGGTCATTTAATGACGGAATGACAACAAGTGCTTGGAGCTGACTGGGTCTGACGAGTCATAAACACTATGGGGGTTAGATTAATGATGATTTTATTAGAGCAGTTAATGTGAGAGCAGTCAGCTAGCAAAGGGTTCAAGGTAATTGTTGGCTCTCTATTTGTTTGGTCAAGGGCCGAGAAGCACCGCCTTTTTAGTCGGCCTCGCAAGTTGTCGGCTGACATAGTAGGTTGAATGCATGTTGCTTGTAGGATCGTTCGGGTAAGATGGCCGACAAAAACCATCTTTTGACTCGGCTACGCAAGTTGTCGGCTGACACAGCAGGCCGAGTGCGGGTTGCTTATAGAGCTGACCTAGGTTAGCCGATAAGTACCGTCTTTTGACTCGGTTACGCAAGTTGTCAGCTGACACAGTAGGTTGAGTGCGGGTTGCTCGTAGGGCAAACGAGTGAGGTGGCCGAAAAGTACCGCCTTTTGACTCGGCTACGCAAGCTGTCAGCTGACACAGTAGGCCTTTGGAGTAGTTTGAGTCATCTCGGTCTCAATCCGTCTGATTAGACAAGGAGTGAGACACATGTCAGCTTCTCTAGGGAAATCAGCACTTCTTGATTTTCCAGGCTATAACATCATCTCACCACCGCAAGGGAGTGCTGCGTAGAAGGGCTTAGATGGGAGAATCTTCCATTGTTCATCCTTCTAATTTGTTGTATGATTCTCTTGGGCTTATTCGCTGCTCCTCCCCAACGAAAGTTTCGCCTCGTTGTAGGCACCCTCGACCCTCCTTATATACAACAGGGTGACGTCTGAATTAAACTGTATAAAGCTAGACATTTATTGGTTGTGCTCTCTTTCAATCTCCCCTCTCTCTTTTGCGCACAAAAGTTTGCTCCTTCAACCCTTCATAGCTTAAAATTTTCACTTGTCTCGTGTTACTAGTTTACCCATGTTGCTCACCAACTGCTCGATAAAATTCCCAGCTGTCGTTCCTCTACTCACTTAAAGTCGATGACAGACTGCCAATATCTCTATCAAGAGCCATTAGTTCTTCAAGCCCAGCGGCGCCTATGTAATGGGCATCAAAATAAATTGGAGCTTCATGTAGATCGCTAGCCGGTCGAGTGAATCGTCTGATGAGGATGAGAAGAAGATTTCTAGCATCAACCCCACGAAAATTTTCAGCCACGACGAAGAAATTATATTGAGATTCTCAGATGCGGTGGTAAATTTATTTAGACTACACAATGAGGAGAAAATTTCTTCGAACGAGGAAGTGGGTTCATTTGGAGAAACCCATAATTGTGCCCGGTAATTGAAGTAGAACCCATTCTTTGGCGACCCCCGTCTTCTCATAACGAGATGATAAAAATGCCTTAAGTATAGCCGACAAGATTAATGAAGTAATATATTATATTTTCTTTGAGATATTTGGTTTAAAAATGTTACATCCGCATGCCATTTGTTTCATTTGAACGTTAAAAATCTTATTTGTATGTTATTTGTGACATTTAGCAAATAAATAAATATTTATTTGTTATTCTGATGCTAAGCTACTGCATATTACATTTCTTTGTTAGTGGTGATGTTTAGCTGATGAACTTTACATTTATTTGTTACTTGTTATGTTCAGCTAATAAATGTTACATTTGTACACTATTTGTGACACTAAACTATTAAGTGCCACTGGGCACCTACCAATTCAAGTTCATAACTCAATAACCCATTACCAATGTCATACATTGAGAAAAACATATTTGCTATATTATCCACATATGAACCCACCTACAAATTCAAGCTCATAACTCGAGAACCCGTTATCAATGACATATACAGAGAAATATATTTGCTATTATCCAGATATGAACTCACCCGCCATTTTAAGTTCATAACTCGAGAACCCGTTACCAATGACATATACTGAGAAAAATATATTTGCTAGTGTTACTGATAGTGCAATTATATAATTTAAAAAATATATGAAAATTCGTCAGCGATAACTGCAAAAAGTTTTTTTTTATATAAATTAGGGAATCCTAGATCCACCGCTCGGTGTGATTTTTTAATTTTTTTATTTTTCAGGCGGGGGGTTGAAATTCTGAACTAAAACCTACCCCCCGGCACAACTAGCATTCCTTACTTCCACCTACCATCACTATATCTATATGTGAAACTATTTTATATATTGTGCACAACTAATATTCCTAACTTCCACCTGCCATGACTGTGTGTGAAAAACTCTTTCATGTATTTAAATGGTCTTTTATCCTTCGTAAATAATTTGAGGGTCAGTACCGTCATTTCTTCTTGCCCCAGATGTGTCCTACCTTAATAATTAGTAATTACCAGACGCATAATAAATCAACATGCAGACGTTTGATTATTTATTTGTTTATTCGGGGATATTGTAATTAAAACCTCAACGGACCTCAATTTAAGACGACCTCGGCGTTCGCGAGACGACGGAACCCGAAAGGATCGCACGCGTCACTCGCAGACCTCCTAAACAAACCGTTATCTCTGTCCTAATCCCATCTAAATCTCGATCCACTCCAAGATTTAACCCCAAAACAAACAGGGGGCGAAAAAAAAAAAAAATCCAGCGATCAAATCGAAATGGGAGGAGCGAAGAAGATCGGGGTGGCCCTAGACTTCTCAAAGAGCAGCAAGAGCGCTCTGCGGTGGGCCATCGACAACCTCCTCGACGACGGCGACA
>NC_033801.1:130481255-130491894 GCF_001876935.1 Asparagus officinalis | reverse complement strand
GGCGAGCCCAAATCTGGATCTCGTAACTCTTTCGCCTCCAAGCGCTCCGCCTTGATTTTGTTCTGACTGTTCCTTTCTCTTTTTTATGACGATTTTGCTGTTCAATTTTAGCTTTGATTCCGTTGGCCGAGTTCAGAGAGCCGGCGGCGATGAAGAAATACGACATCGAGGCCGACGTGGAGGTGCTCGATCCGCTCGATACGATCTCGAGGCAGAAGAAGGTTTCGGCCCGATCTCGATCTTTTGTCTTCAAAAGACTTGATCTTTATGGAACCTAAATTTGTAATTAGTGATGCGTTGTATTGTACAGGTGACGATCGTGGCCAAGATTTACTGGGGGGATGCGAGGGAGGAGCTGTGCGAAGCTGTGGGTGACCTGAAGTTGGATTCTTTGGTTATGGGCAGCAGAGGACTCACTACACTCCAGAGGTAATTTGCAATTTTAATGGTTTCAATTCAATTATTAGCAGGAAGGGAAAAAAAAATCCAATAGCTTGCACTTCCATGCCTGATTTCTGATTTCAATTTTGAGGCTGCGTCTTTATTTGCTCCTTGTGGACTAATTGGCAAAATATTTTACATAGCAGCAACAGTAGAGAGCAGCATATCTGCTTACTTCGAACGGTGAATGAGAGGGGAAAATTTTTCTGGATTGTCGTTAAATGCACGAAGTTAGAGTAGTTTCTCTTGTAAATAATTCCTACTTGTATAAGTGAACTGTTTTTCTTTTACATGTCAACTATCTACCATGATCTTTAATTCTATGCTTTTATACACAAACGCCGAGCCTGTCGCATATCTGGCATCACAGGCCCCGGTGTAGACTGTAGATCGTTGCAGATTATCCTGCTTCGCAGAATGTGAATGAGATGTTGTATTACTTACCTTGAGCAATTGAGCTCTTAGATATGACGATCGGAGAGATTGCACCCCTCTGTGAGTTTAGTGGGACTTAAACAGAGATTGGACTCAAATTAATCCAAAATTTGTATTTGTTACTTATCGAGCCCCCTGAGCCATTTCTAATTTATGCAATGGGGAACTTAAATAGCCGAAATTGTGAATGAACGGGACATGAGGTGGGCCACACCTATGTAATTGCCAGTTGGGAAAACTTCCCAAGTGAACGAATTGGACGCGTTTTCTTTCATTGTGTGGGGACCACATCCCATGTGATGATATCAAAAACGCGTGAGCAGGTGAACTTGTGGGAACTTTGTTTAGTTCAGTGGACAAAGAGGCCCACCCGAGATTTACCCTATAAAAGCCTAGTTCTAGGGTTTCGGAATTTGTGCAAGGCAAAGTGTGAGGGTGCGGCTGCAGCAGAAAAGCAAGTGCAAAGCGAAAATTTCGGCAGAGTTTCTGGTGCACAATAAGAGAGAAAGATCCCAATAAGAATTCCCGTCTCACCAAGGAGACAAGAATCTGAAGCGAATATCTCAACAAAGTGAGATATCGGCTCTTCCTCTCATCAGTTCTAGGACTGACTTGTCGAGGGATCCTAAAAACTATTACAATGACCACAGACATAAACAAATGATTTTACATGGTTCAGCAAACTGCCTACGTCCACGGGGCAAGGAGGGGGAAGATCTACTATTAGGAGAGATACAACTAGGGTTTACAATCACTCAATCTAAACCCTCACACAAATTTTCAGATCTCTCACACAAATATCTCTCTCAAAACAGCACAAACCTTAGGGAACAAACTGCACGCCTCTGCCTTGCACAGCCGCAACACCTTTTTCTTCTGATTTACGCTGCCTACACGCTGCCCAAGCCAAAAGAACCTCTGCACGTCACTGCTTCTTTGCCCCCTGGTTGCTTGCACTAACCCCATTCGAAAAATCCACCTTGCACTTGCTTTTCTGCTGCAGCCGCACCCTCTCACACTTTGCCTTGCACAAATTCCGAAACCCTAGAACTAGGCTTTTATAGGGTAAATCTCGGGTGGGCCTCTTTGTCCACTGAACTAAACAAAGTCCCCACAAGTTCACCTGCTCACGCGTTTTTGATATCATCACATGGGATGTGGTCCCCACACAATGAAAGAAAACGCGTCCAATTCGTTCACCTGGGAAGTTTTCCCAACTGGCAATTACATGGGTGTGGCCCACCTCATGTCCCGTTCATTCACAGCATCCAGGTTTGCATATGCAATTTCTGCTATGTACACCGTTCTAAAGTTGCTCATGGAAATACGTATGTTGATGGTGTTGGATAGCGGATTCCTAATCTATTTTGGTAACATGAGGTTATTAGGATTCCTAATCTATTTTGGTAATAGGTTATTAGGATTCCTAATTTGATTTGGCTTTTGGTTTAGAATTCCTAGTATATTTATGATTTTAGGATTTCTATATATATGGAACAATTGGAAGAGAGAATTGGGAGAAGCAAATTGGGGATATTTGGAGCACAGAAAAGAGATATTTTCTGAGCTATTTGTTTAGGGTTTTGTTTGGAGAGATTAAGAGTTTTATTGGTGAGATTAGTTTGTTCCTTCGAGTGATTTGTAATCTTAATTTGTACTATTCTTCTCTATTAGTGAAAACCACATCCCCTTCTTGCTCTGTGGACGTAGGCAACTTGCCGAACCATGTTAAAATTGGTGTTTTGTTTGTGCATTGATATTTAGTTTGTTTGGCTCTTTTGGATTGGCGTTTGGTTTGGTTCCTCGACACAGCTTTTGGCACAACAATTTGGTATCAGAGCTCGGGCTACGTTTGAGCTATTTGGAGGAGTAGATCGATTTGGGAAGCTCGTCTAGGGTTTCAGTTGGTGAGAAAGATGGGATCTTTTTGGTAAAGCTTCTTTCTTTTCTCAGTTTTGGATCTATTCTTCGTTTGTTTCTGCATTGGTTGTTGGTGTGTTGAGGATTATGGCCGAGAAAGAGGGAGTTCAGGGTGGTTCTTCAGGTGTGAAGAATGTCCAAAGTTTGAGTATCCACTCGATGAAGATTAACGTGGAGAAGTTCAATGGCACTAACAATTTTGGACTTTGGCGATGCGAAGTCTTGGATGCGCTCAATGCACAGAATTTGGAAGATACGTTGGAGTTGGACGGGAAACCGGACGACATTGATGAGAAGGTTTGAAAAAAGATGAATCGAACAGCGTGTGGTGTGATTAGGTCTTGTCTCACTCAAGATCTAAAATATGATGTGATGAATGAGATTTCTGCGAAGAGGATTTGGGAGGTCCTAGAGAGCAAGTACTTGACGAAGAGCGTTGAAAACCGCTTGTATTTGAAGCGGAGGCTTTATCGCTTCCAATTGAAGAAGGGGACATCCATTAATGATCACATGAACCACTACACGAAGCTTCTTGCAGATTTGACGAATGTAGATGTCATTGTTGAAGATGAGGACAAGGCGTTGCTATTGTTGAGTTCCTTGCCCGACGAGAAATATGAGACGTTTGTCCTTACTCTTATTAATGGGAAAACATCTCTTTCATATAGTGAGGTCACCGCTGCATTAGTGAATTACCAACTCAGGAAAAAGGACAAAGAGACTTCTATTGAGCCGGTAGTGGGGGCATTGGTTGCAAGAGCAAAGGGTCCAAACCGAGGTAGAAGGTCACATTCTAGAGGAGCACATCTTGGAATTCGTAGGAATCAATGTGCTTTTTGTAAAGAAGATGGACATTAGAAAGCTGAATGCCCAAAGTTGAATGATCAAGCCGGGAAGAATAAGGGAAAAGCTGTACAAGCTTCAGAGATGAATATTGTCAAGACTAGTGGCAACAATTCGGATTCGGATTTTTCAGGCTACTCATTATCTGCACTACCGTCAGTTTGTGTTGCCTACTCTACAGAGTGGATGTTGGATTCGGGCTCTACATACCATATTTGCCCTAAGAGGGATTGGTTTTTCAGCTTTCAGGAGTTGGAAAGAGGGGATTTCATGCTCATGGGGATGATCACAAATGCTCTATTGGTGGTATCGGTACCGTTCGGATCAGGATGAGTGACGAGGTGATTCGGGAGTTGGTTGGAGTGAGGTTCGTTCCTTAGTTGAAGAAGAACATTATTTCACTTGGAGCTTTGGAGGCAACAGGCTATAGGGTGACCTTGGCGGATGCACGCTTGAAGGTTACATTTGGGTCCATGATTGTGATGAAGGGCGTCAGAAAGAGTAACTTATATTATTTGCTTGGGAGCATGGTGATTGATAGAGCTCTGACGACTTCATTGGATTTGGCTAGATTGTGGCGTTGTTTGGTGCTGGGGTATTTGATTGGTGATGTCGTGCATAGGTTGTTGAGGAGTGCTTTGACCTGCAGATGGAAGTCCTTTGAGCACATTGGGATGAGCAAGATCGAGATGGAGTTTGGTACTCCTATCCATCGAGCGAGGGGTCTTTTAGGAGGTGTTCAGTTAGGCATTTGGGGGCCTTCTAAGGAGATATCATTGGGAGGTAATCGTTTTGTAGTTTCCGCAGTTGGTGATTGTTCTAGGCATTATTGGGTCGCGACCAGTTCCCGTTGGTGTAAAGTCCTAGAAGTCAACAACAATTGGAAGAAGCGTATTGGCAGAAAGGTAACTCGTTGTTCTAGCTTTGGTAGGAGTCCTTTCTTGCGTTTGTACCGAGCTCACGGCAATAGGAGACACTTCATTGGTGTGGAGACTTTGGGGTGACAAGATGAGATGATAGTTTCGATGGGTCGTTCCTTTCTGAAGGAGGATTGACGTTGATTGTCGAGCATTGGTTCTGGAGCTTCGACATATTTGGGTCATCTTAGTCATAGGTCGCCGACTGCTGTATTAGAAGTTATTGGATCTGGTGGAGCTGCTTCAGATTTTGGTCGGCATCGGATATTTGGTTACCCAGCATTTGGTCACATCGAGGATGTGAGATTTGATCCGATTGCGCGTTTGGGATTCGGAGGCTCATTTGATTATCGTTTGGGAGCTTCTGATTTTGTTCTGAGCAGGTATGTCACTTTTGACTCTCGGCAGGTGGAGAGTGTTGATCAGGTCGTTTGGATATCGCAGCAGGTGGAGGGTGATGCTACTTCACGTTGGGTGGAACTTATTCCACATACTGTAGATCATACTGCGTCATTTGGGATTCCAACTGAGGTGACACAGGTTAGGGATCATTTGATTTCGGATGCAGATGATGGATTGGTTTTGGATTCGGTTACAACTGGTGGACATGATTTGGATACGGTCATTGGTTCACCTCAGATGGAGGTGTTTGATTTGTATCAGTTTGGGGCCGCTATCAGTTGCAGATCCGTTGGCGATATTGGGGAAGAGTTGCAGACTTTTCTATTTGATTGAGGGCCTTTGGAGGCCGTTTGGGTGAACTACGTGAAGGCTTGATTCATTGGGCAAGAGGATACGTAGGCAGTCTTTATGATGCAGCCGATTTGGTGAGTAGATACCGACGTTTGGGTGAGTGTTCGCACTCCCGTTTGGGTCTCGACTTGTTGTGGATTGAGTCTGTTGTTGTGGATCGTTTCACTTCGTACTGGATGCAACAAGTGAGGCATTTGGTTTGGTCGGTATCGGCTCAGTTTTGGGAAAACTTCGCCGAGGTGGAGAATTGTTGGATAGCGGATTCCTAATCTATTTTGGTAACATGAGGTTATTAGGATTCCTAATCTATTTTGGTAACATGAGGTTATTAGGATTCCTAATCTATTTTGGTAATAGGTTATTAGGATTCCTAATTTGATTTGGATTTTAGTTTAGAATTCCTAGTATGTTTATGATTTTAGGATTTCTATATATATGGAACAATTGGAAGAGAGAATTGGGAGAAGCAAATTGGGGATATTTGGAGCACAGAAAAGAGGTATTTTATGAGCTATTTGTTTAGGGTTTTGTTTGGAGAGATTAAGAGTTTTGTTGGTGAGATTAGTTTGTTCATTGGAGTGATTTGTAATCTCAATTTGTACTCTTCTTCTCTATTAGTAAAAACCCTATCCCCTTCTTGCCCCGTGGACGTAGGCAACTTGCCGAACCACGTTAAAGTTGGTGTTTTGTTTGTGCATTGATATTTAGTTCGTTTGGTTCTCTTGGATTGGCGTTTGGTTTGGTTCCTCGACACAGCTTTTGGCACAACAGATGGTTTGCCGTGCCTGTTCAAGTTGCATGCTTTTGCATTAGTATTCGGGTCTGACATTGCATTAGGTGTCGTCTCAAATACTTGTGTTTCTTACAGTTGACGGAATATTATGGTAAACCATTCAATTGGAAGGAATTTCAGATTGTCATGAAACATGTATGTTGCTAAAATTAACACCATATACAAATTTTCAACAGAATATAATCCACAAGGAAACCCTAGCCTTCTATGTCCTTACCATGTAAAGATTATCTGCTTGCCAATTCAATTCCCTTCGTCTGATTTTATGCTCATTTACCTTCTCTTGTTCATGCCTTGTAGAAACTTATCACCGTAATCAAGGTTTAATCTGTAAATATTGAATGCTTGTAATTGTTTTGTTTTTAGTAAAAAAATGCAGTATTCCTTACAATTGCGTTTTCAGGGATAAATTAGTGGGATTTAAAGAGTAAGATGATTTAATCTTACTAGTTTTTTGGTGTTTTTTCATGCAGGATTTTTCTGGGTAGCGTGACAAACTACTTAGTGTCAAATGCATCATGCCCTGTGACAGTCGTCAAGGACCCGAGCCTCAAGCACTGAAAAGGATCTCTGTTCTACTGATGCAGGGGCGATCAGCTTCAATCTATAGAGGGGGAGTTATTTTCTGTTGGAGGAGGAATTTTATGATGTGCGTGTACTCTTAAACATATGTAATATGTCTTGTGAGTAGACTAAATTATCTTGAAGCTCATTATATGTAACACGGATTAGCTCAGATTTGCAGTCGTTTGTGAGAATAAGTTTTTGAAGGATGCTTATTAGTTGATTTTCTGAAGTTTATTTGTTTTTCCCCCTCTTTTTTTTTTCCCTTTTGAGATTTATTAATATTTGTGTTAGCTGTTCCTACTTCCTGGTATCAACTGTTGCTCATTGAAATTTGTATTTGGAAATAGTTTTTCCCTGCTTTTTTCACTAATTTTCTTAATGAATAATGAATCTTCATTAATTAAAAGAAAATTCCAACATGATACGATGACTTATAAAATAGTTCATCTTTATTACTCAATATGTCCTTAAACCACATACGTTTAGAATCATTTTCTATTACATAGCATTTAGTTCTAAAATCCAAACCCACACGATGACTGAACTATCTTAAATTACACTCTCTTTAATCTCTAGTCATTAAAGAAAATTCCAACATGATACGATGACTTATAAAATAGTTCATCTTTATTACTCAATATGTCCTTAAACCACATACGTTTAGAATCATTTTCTATTACATAGCATTTAGTTCTAAAATCCAAACCCACACGATGACCGAACTATCTTAACACTCTCTTCAATCTCTAGTCTTTTTCCGCTTGTTCCTTGAAGGTGATGCTCATTTTAAGAATCCCTCTTTTAATGTGACTAGCAAGGACAGCCTCGTAGCTCATTTGGTAAAAAAAGCTGTCACCTCATACACAGTAATTTATGAGTATAATATATATATATATAATATATATATATATAATATATATATATATATATATATAGTATATATATGTATTAATAGAGGAAGATAGAAGAGAGAGAGAGTAGAGAGAGACGATAAAATCGGCTATCAAGCTTAAGTTTGATGCCCCACAAACTTTCGTACGCCCACTTATTTACTTAATATAAAAATCTTTTTTATATCAATGCAATGATCCCCTAGGCAATATGATTGGGCTAAAAAGTTTGGTAAGAACGACTTTTTTTGCTATCCACTTAATGTTGACACAAGTTCTCTCTCTCTCTCTCTCTCTGCTCTGCTATATATATATATATATATATTATATATATAATATGATATATATATATTATAGATATATATATATATATTATATATTATATATATATAGAGAGAGAGAGAGAAGAAGAGAGAATATATGAGTATGCTTTGGTAACGAAAGCAGGCAAATTTTTGGTGCTTGTTATAGGTCGGAGATGTTATATTCCACTTCCACTCATATAAAACGGGGTCCACATTTAGCAATGAGTTAGAGAGAGCTTGAGAATTAAAATGAGTGGTGATGAAGAATATGACACCTTACTACGCTAAGGCACAAAAATTGTGTGTTTGGTACCACACATACCATTTTTGCTCGTGTGTGTGTTGTGTGTGTATGTGGTTTGTTGTGTGTGTGTGTGTGTGTGTATAATATATATATATATATATATATATATATATATATATATATATATATATATATATATATATATAATATATATATATATGATATATATAATAGAAAAATGTAGGCACTAGTAGAAAAAACTCGATATGAATCTAGACGGAAGCAGACCTAGCGAGAAAAATTTGCGGTCTTAGGTTGAGATCAAACTAGAAGGAATATTTTCGTCTAGGTTGGATCCGTCTAGATTGGGTCAGAAACTAGACGAAAATTCCGTGCTAGTTTGAAAATAAGACGGAAAATGCAAACCTAAGACGGAATTTCCGTAGCTAGGTGACAATCACAACCTACGATGGAATTCCGTCTAGGTGCGCTAAGCATACGCCTTTCTCTAGCTCTACCCACCCCCTCTCCCCCTTCCCCAACCCCCCCGCGCACCGGCGACCTCCTGCCACGGCCTGAACCCCCCCTTACTCCCCTCCCGACCCCCCTACCGACCCTTACGCCCCTCTTTCTCAGGCAGCCTCCCTCCCCCCTTTTCGACCACACCCCAGCCCCTCCCCCCTTCTTCCCTCCCTCCTTCCCATCCCCCCTCGTCACGCCCCCCCCCGCTCGCTCCTATTCCGACTACCCCTCCCACCCCCCTTCCGACCACCCCCTCCCCCTCTTCCGACCACGCTCCCCTGCCCCCCTCGGCAGCGCCCCCCCCTCTTCCGACCGCCTCCCTCCCCCGCTCCCTCCCGTCCCTTCCTCCTTCCCCCCCCCTCCGCCTCCGCCCTCGCGCGCCCCCTCATCCGTGTCCGCCCTCCCCCTCGGATCAGCCCCTCCCTTCGGCAGCCCCCTCGCTGGCCCTCCCGACTACCGCCCACCACCCCTCCCCTTCCCTCCCCTACCCGACTACCCGACCCCCTCCCCTTCCTCCCTCTCCCGACTACCCCTCACCCCCTCCCCTTCCCTCCCTCTCCCCCTCCCCTCTCGGCAGCCCTTCCAATCGGCGTGTCTGTTGTTTCATCTGCTTAAAATGTATGATTTTTCTACTGAGTTTTAGAATTTTTAATTTTTTTATTATTTATTGTTGAATTTAGTTTAAAAACCCTAATTTATGATAAAAATAAACGAGTTTAATTTTGAAAACCCTAACTTAACTACATGTTAATTCATTTGAACAACACCAGTAATCATATTTTTTTTAAACACTTATAAACCCTAACTCATTTAAGTTTCATTCGTGCTAAAAGTATGTGTGATTATTTAAGTTTGTGATGTGAAAATATGTGAAATATTTTTTTTAAAAATAGAGTGATATATAACACATTATAAAATTTTATAATGTGTTATAATCCAATTTAGGTGAATAAAAAAATAACGTTATTTGGACTTATAATATATGATATACGACTCAGATTTGGGTAGGAGACGAAGTTTTCTCCCAAAAATGAGCGTTTATTTTATATTATAGGAATAAAAAATTGGTACTGAAATTCGTAATTATTGGATCTGTCCTTCTCGGATGGGTTAGGAATATAGTTGTGTATACATCAAACTTTGTATATTTTCATTCTTGAAAGTTTTGGCAGCACCGATAATTAACAAACTAGACGGAATTCTTTATTCCGTCTAGGTTGACTTCCGTCTAGGTTGATCAACCTAGACGGAATTCCGTCTAGTTTGATTCAATCTAGACAGAAGCAAAATAAACCATCCAAACTAGACGGAATTCCGTCTAGTTGAACTAATCTAGACGGAATTTGAATCAACCTAGACGGAAATTGGTACCAAACACAAAATTTGTGCTTGTTAGTGAGATGTCACATTCCCATCTACTCCCCAACACAAGTGATTGTGGTCCCACATTTGAATGAATGAAATGATAATTTGTCACCTCACTACAAAGCATAAAAATTTATGCTTCGTACCTCACGGGAGAAATAAGACTTAAATAGAAATTTGGGGGGAGAAAAACAACAGTTGGAAATTATATCCTATCCGACATTATTAGAGAGAGAGAGAGTCCAAATCAGGCCCACCGAGCAGGCGCACGATTGTGAATTAGGGGCCCAGTTTAAAATTGGCTCTGAAACAAGCGAGGCGCTGAAATTACTTTCCCTCCCAAAACAAAGCCTAAAATCCCTTCAGTACTAATTTTTGATAAAATCCCGCCCATTTTCCCCCAGTTTACACGACGAGATCGCCGACGATCCCAATCAAGGAGGAGGAGGATGTATGGGAGGAGAGCATCGAAGCTGTTGAAAGAAGCAGCCGCCTCCGAGAAAGGCCAGCTCACCGCCTTCAATGTAAAGCATCTCCTCCCTCCCTTCATTTTCTAGGGTTTCAAATTCCCCTTTGTTTTTTAATTATCGGTGTCAATTGATGAAGTCGAGAGCTAAAAAATTTCAGTTGGTCTCTGATTTCTT
>NC_033801.1:130459829-130481245 GCF_001876935.1 Asparagus officinalis | reverse complement strand
TGGAAGGATGAAGTGGGATCCAATGTGTAGAAATTAACATGGATTTTCGTTATAAAGTTATAATATCATCCTAACACGATAAAATCCATCCTCCAAATATAAAAATTTGCTCTTTTTAGCTTAGCAATTAAAAATGATTCGAATATTCAGTTTTATCTGAGCTAATCCTTCATCAAATGCCTCATGATGCTTACTTTTTATATTAAAAATGATTCGAATATTCAGTTTTATCTGAACTAATCCTTTATCAAATGCCTCACGATGCTTACTTTTTGTAAATGAATATTCATGACCACATAGTCTGTTGATTTTGTAGAATGACACATTTGATCAAGTCATTAAAGAGTGTACTGAGCACAGCTTACAACTCCAGTCCTTGATCAGGTCATTGGTTTCTCCTGCTAAAAGCTGCATCTTTCTTGTATATTTGTGCTGCATTTGTACGTCATAACAATCTCGCTGCTCTTTTATACAGGAAAATTGAGGAGCAGAACCTGGACATTCAAACAACAAGAAATGAGGATCACTTTGGTGCTGTTGTACATCACCTCTCCATAGCTCGCAACAAACGCTGCCTCATGGCTTACATGTATAGAGCACTCGACACACAATAACCTTTTTCCTTCATCTTGAGAGTAACATAATCTTTGTAGTCGAGGAAAATGCGGTACCTCCCCTAACAAAATTTGCTGCAATTTAACAGGTATAATAGAGCTGAAATCATTCAGAGCCTGAGGTGGAAAATTGGTCCCGTTCTTCCCCAGGAAATTCAAGAAAAGCTCAACTATTCAGAAGAAGAGTATTTCAAGGGTCACTCTTTAGCCATAGAGTCCTACATGTCAGAGCTGGATATAGATTTGATCGTGGTATGCGCCCATGTTTTTCGTATACATTTCTAAACGCATATATTACATTTGAGCTCATTCATACTAAAGAACTTTGGCAACATTTCTAGGATATGGTTCCTCCCAAGGATCCCTATATTCAAGTAAAGGTACTGGATAATATCGGTGAAGTTTGCCTTGGAGACCATTCGATCTCTCTTACGAAGCACTCGTTACATTTCCTTAGGAGAAACGATGCTGAATCATTTATTTCACAGGTTTGCAACCTTCAATGCAGCATCATATATCCTCTCCTATGACATCCCTTTCTAATTAGCCTTTCTATTTCTATAACAGGGTCTCATGGAAGAGTTTATAGAGTGAAGTGGGATTGTTGGTCGGTCGCTGATCTCTGTAAGCTGTTATTCTTTATCCCAGCTAGTACTACTTCACCTTTCATTTTCTGTAAGCTGTGTTATTCTTTATCCCAGCTAGTACTACTTCACCTTTCATTTTTCTGTTTGTATCCGCTAGGGAATTTGCACTGGGGATAGGGATCCTATAGATGTATCTGTAATGTGAGTCCTTGCTGTTGCCTGGATATCACACATATACATTGGATGTCAAGTTACATATTCCATCATTGATGGCCAACATGTCTCTGCAGTCTGTTGGTGCCATTGCTCAGTAGCACACACAACCAATATTTTGCAATATCCAGAATTTATTTTCACGAAATTTAGATGGCTTGCAGAGCTTTAACATTCAATTAAGAGAACCACCTGTTGCCATCTTCTCTTTGTGAGAACTAAACCTAACACTAGGGCACTCATGTTCATAAACGGCACACCTCGGAAACCCTCAATTCAACAAAACTAAATACAGAGCGCACCACAGCCTTCAAAGTGAAACTATATAGTGCAGAAACTGCAACATAAATACCCATCTTATATTTATGAGATTATAACAAGTAGCTGATGTACATATGATTGCTATTTACCACTAAGGTAAATTATTTACTTGAACATTATAAAAGCACACATACAGTTCCCCTTCCTCCTCCATACTAGTGAGTTGGGGAGATGAAGGGCCTTAATACAATAATTATAGCTGACATTCTACAAGAGTCCTCTGTTACACTACACAGTATTTCTAGTCACACCAAAAGCTGAACAGGATAAAAGAGTGACAGCTTGTAGGTGTCATCAAACTGGTTCTTTCTAGTAATAATCCCCACTTTGCTCCATTCTGGTAGCTTGATTTACTACATAGCAACATTCTATCTTCAGCAACTTGCCAAGAGTACCATTACTGCCAGAAACACAATCATACATTAGCATAAATTACACTCAAGATAACAATAAACAACAATAAACAGAGCATAATCACAATTCTTATTACACTAAAATATTCTTTAAATTCTTTGAAGAAGACTTCAGAATTTTAATAAGGAAGATATATAACAAACAATCCACGATATGGAAAGGCAAAAATATATTATAGGGCTTAGATAATCTAGATACAAATATTATAGATAAATCAGGAACCAAGAATAAATGACATTAAGGGATTAGGGTTCCATACCTTCTTCCTATATGTATGGAGCATGAGGTACTGTGTGGTTCCTTCAATAGTACAGTGAACCTGTATTAAAGGGGAAGAAAAAGAGAATAAGAGCTAGTTCTAAATATTTCATCCTATTTTTGTCAATACAAATCTTGTTCCTAGACGTTGGTATTTCAATTTACCTTGCCACCATTCTCCTCTTGAATGTTTAGGGTCTGGATAGTAATAACCATCCTTTTTATCCAGCTTGTCCTAAACAAATTAGAAGCGATAAAGTTGAGGAACTGACATCATCTTTCAAATACCTTAATCTATAACCAAGCATTGTGAAAACATATGTATGATATTATTTATCACTTATCACTTACATAACTTCCAGCTTGACGGTTGGTTGACGGGTTAGGGTAGTAATCGTCTCTGCAACCATAATCCACAGACGAACTCATCGAGCATGGTTCCGATACTTCACAAAACACCACTGCATTACCACTTCTCTGGGATGTCGTATGGCTTTTGCTAGATTTTCCTTGAGAGTAGCCATCTGAAGAATTCATTTCTTATTAAACTTCAGGGCTTCGATTTTGAATATAAAAAAGAAACTTAATGTATATACCGTCTTAAACAACAATTTATATGGCAAAATTCGTACTAATTTCCTCATGCAGTTACAAGTACAGTTCCCTGATTTTCATAATACAAATGATCAGAAATAAGACACTCTTTAGCTATAACAACGAAGCTAGTGATTAAATTCATCACCTTTTTAAATAAATAAATAAATAATCTAGACATATGTTATATCACACTTGTCATTTCTGCAAGAGTTAACTAGCAAGTGACAGATGAATTTTAATTTTAGCTCCTAGAAAACAAAGAAGCAAGATAAGCATATTCATCAACCTGCAGGTGCTTTCCAACTTTGACCTTCACATCCCTGTCTCTTAGAAGAATCCTGAAGGCACAACACAAGGGAAATTATTAACAAACCAGAACAAAACCCAATTCAAATTAATGTCACAGGATAAATGAAAAAGACCCATAATCCCAAAATCTCCAATCTACACAGCGAAAAAAAAAAAAAACTACACATTACCGGGTGTGAGTTTGGGGGGAAGAGATCACTGAGGACATCAGGGAACTTAGAATTAGGCTGTTGCTTAACAGGGAAGTAACTGTCGACAAAAGCCTTCGCTGCCTTCTTGTTATCCTCCATCTCGACCCAAGACTTAAAAACTAGAACCAAGCTGAATCAAAGCTTGTTTCTTGTTTCCTCAAAAGGAGAAGAGGAGGGTTTATTTTAAGGAGAGAAGAAGAAGATAGAAGGGCATAAGAACATGTGAAGAAAGAGGTGGTGATGGTTCCTTCAACGAGGACAGGGGGCAGCATTTAAAGCCTCCTCCCTCGCCCTCCTTCCTTCCCTCTCTCTCTCTCTCTCTCTCTCCCCCCCTTTTCTCTCTCTAGATACTCTTCCACCGACCAAGCTATATCTAAATTCCCACAATATCTGAAATTAAATCCCCAAATATCCTCTTAATTATTATTCACTATATGCGCATATTGCATCTATTCTCCCTCCCTCCCTCTCTCACATATCAATGGAGTGAATCTTACCATATACTCTTTCAAGTTGGTCAATGTCTCCTTTCTTTTCTTGCTTATCTATTCTTCTATAATAATGGGAGGACCCAAGAATTAGTATTCACACCACAATAAATATCACGGTTTATTTACTGTAGCACATAGCATCCGAAGAAATTATTTTAAAAATCACTGTAACATTTTAAAATATATCACTGTAGCAGAGGCGGGATGCTGCATTTTTAAAAAAAAATACTGTAGCAACAGAATAAACGTCGTAGCATTCAAAACATTGAAGCAATTAAAAACAGGATTACTGTAGAGATAAAAAAAAGGGAAGGCCGTGTTGCGCACGGGGCGCACACACTAGTTACCTTTATATTTTACTTGTTTCAACTGAATTTCTATTGTTTGATATTGTAATATTATATATACGAATATTTTCTACCACTTACGTTGTATTGATTTAGAATTGATAGTGATAGGCGCATTTTGTTTTATATATCCTTCCCATGATTGTTGAGCATTTACTGGGTTTTTTTTTTCATTTCGGCTAGTATGTTCATGAAGTTTTCAATTTTCTCTTTCTTTTAATTAATGTGAAGCGTGGGCCAAAGGGCCGTCGGGGTCGGGGGCCCAAGTAAGTCGGTGGCGGTTGACGCGTGTGCGATAGGATATAAACGGCCGGAACTCCATCTGGTTTGCGGTCGGTTGATGCTTTCTGTTTGTCTGAGTCGTCTGACTCTCAATTGAACTCAATTGGATTGAGTTTGGACCTTTTTTTTTTGTTTGATATTTTCCTTTTCCTTTTTTATTAAAATGGCATCTCTCTTAGAAAGCACATTGGTTGGTGACGTGGAAAGTGGAGCAGTCAAATGTGCAGTGAGATTTTTTTTTATTCAGTCTTGCCCGAATCCAAATCCAAATCCACAGAAACTTTGTACCTTTTTAAAAGAATTAAAGATCTGGATCAAAACTTATTATTTTATGGAACGGTCTTTCTAACATGTGTCTATATAGATGAATGCTAAGAGTGAACCATATTAATTTGTACTAATTTCTCTTGATTTTCATCTCTCTATCTCTTTCATTGTCTAATAATTTCTCATGGGCAACCGTTAGAAAAACCCTTTACACAAATACAAATATAAGAGTACGATGAAAAAGGGTAAAAAATTATTTAGCGAAGATTTCTTTAATTTAATTTAAATTATTTTTTTTCGTACTGAAGATATCTATAAGCACTTTTAAAGCTCATCCAATTCTTTCAACACGTGACACACTGTGTACGAGTGTTATCTGACCTGCGAATTCTTTGTGACAAACAAACAATATTTATATGCCACGAGAATAGTTTACTTGGTTACCGCCCATCAATAATGTGCATTGGACATTTCTTGGTTTCAAAACAAAGTTATAATCTTTTTTTTTTTTCCTTTTTTTTTCTTTGAATGTTTTAGATGAAAGAACCGTCTAAAATGTTTGAGTAGATAACTTCTAATTGTCAAACTATGAACGTCAGCTAATTTATGAACTAATGTGTCACGAGTTAGATTTTTCCTACGATCCAGATGAACAAGAAAAGTTTTCTATTCTTCTTCCCTAAGAAAGATAGATGATATACTTTTGTTTATGTATTGGCATTATTATGCTTGGAGCTTGTGGTTTCTTTTGTATTGAAAAAATGTGTATATCCACTTTTAATTAGCGTCCTTTTTCGTAATACGTCTTGTTTTTGGAATTTAAATGCTTATCATAATCAAGTAGGAATTCTCTTATATCAGTTGATTGTGGCATATGGTTGTTGGGAAAACTCGGTCTTTCCCGCCTCGTGAAGTTAAGATAGACACTTATAAATTAAGATAGTAATGAGAGCACAAGAGTTTATGGTCATCCAATATGGATGTTCTTCCACTATACAAAAGAATAGTAGGATTACAAGAATTTATATTTTACAAAATTGTCTCACTTCGGTGGCTCACTCGAGCTTGAGGATTAGGTCTCTCAAGCTATATCACTTCTCTCTCAAAGAGGCTCTCTAACTCTCTATATTAGAGGTTTTCTCTCACTATAGGAAGTTGATTGTTTTCTTGTTTTAGATGGATAGGAATAAAGGCTTCCACCCCTATTTATACTACCTCACCTTCATAATAAGTGGTGGGGATTAATTTGATCTAAGGGTGGAGATTAGCTCTTTAGAATTCTCCACACATATCTTTACTTTCTAGAGATTTCTAAGGAATCTCTACACTTCTCCATTCTATTTCATACTCTTCCAGAATGTTCCAGAAGGCTCTACACTTCTCTAGAATATTCTAGAGGATTCCACACGCTTCTAGAGAATTCTACACTTCTCTAGAGCTCTCCAAAAAGTTCTAGAATTTTCTAAAATCTTTCCAATTAAGAAGGGATCCCAACAAATCTCCCCCTCCCGACTTAATTGAGACGTAGTAGCAAAACAACACATTGACAGTAATCTTCAAACTTCTTGGATGGTATTACCTTGGTCATCATGTCTGACCAGTTTTCATCTGTGTGAACCTTGTCAAGATGTATGTGCTTTTTTCGAGAGCTCCTCGGATCCGGTGATACCGTGTATCAATGTGCTTTGTGCGGGAATGAAAAGTTGAATTCTTTGCTAAGTAAATTGCACTTTGGTTGTCACGCTTCAAGACATACCTGTTTTGATCTATTCCCAGCTCAAGCAACAAATTCTTCATCCACAGCATCTCCTTGCAAGCTTCAGTAGCTACGATGTACTCTGCCTCGGTAGTGGACAATACAACGCACTTTTGTAACTTTGATTGCCAGGAAACGGCTCCCCCTGCAAACATAGTTAGGTATACTGACGTTGATTTCCTAGAATCAATGTTACCGGCCAAGTCAGCATCTGTGTATCCCTCTAGTACATGTTTTCCATTTCCAAAGCATAAATACTTCTTCGAAGTACCGCATAGATACCAGATGATCCATTTGACTGCAGCCTAGTGTTCCTTTCCCGAATTAGCCAAGAAGCGACTAACAACACCAACTGCATAGGCGATATCGGGTCTTGTGCATATCATGGACTCAAGGTTTGTCCATAATTCATAAGCATTTGTATAAGTAGAAACATGTTCAAAGAGAGTTTTATCAATATACTTACGAATCATAGCAACGACCTTCCGATTTGCAGCTCTCACTTTGCATCGCTCTTGCCTACTACATTGGTTTTGTGGATGATAGGCTCATGTAAATCCTTACAGTATAGATGGTCATCCATCATCGGCTTCCAGTATGAGTAGTTGTTGGCCGTGCGCTTGAACATGTCTCCATCGTGAGTGACGTTATCCTCCATCTTGAACTTCACGAGCTAACGATGACTTCGGACGAACCTAGCTCTGATACCACTATTGGGAAAACACGGTCTTTCCCGCCTCGTGAAGTTAAGATAGACACTTATAAATTAAGATAATAATGGGAGCACAAGAGTTTATGGTCCTCTAATATGAAGGTTCTTCCACTATACAAAAGAATAGTAGGATTACAAGAATTTATATTTTACAAAACTGTCTCACTTCGGTGACTCACTCGAGCTTGAGGATTAGGACTCTCAAGCTATCTCACTTCTCTCTCAAAGAGGCTCTCTAACTCTCTATATTAGAAGTTTTCCTTTACTATAGGAAGTGGATTGTTTTCTTGTCTTGGATGGATAGGAATGAAGGCTTCCACCCCTATTTATACTACTCCATCTTCATAATGAGTGGTGGGGATTAATTTGATCCAAGGGCGAATATTAGCTCTCTAGAATTCTATACACATATCTTTACTTTCTAGAGATTTCTAAGGAAGCTCTACACTCCTCCATTCTATTCCATACTTTTCCAGAATGTTCCAAAAGGCTCCACATATCTCTAGAACATTCTAGAGGATTTCACACGTTTATAGAGAAATCTACACTTCTCTAGAGTTCTCCAGACAGTTCTAGAATTTTGTAAAAACTTCCCAATTAAGGAGGGATCCCAACAATGGTTCTCATGGAGGAGGAGGAGGAGGAGGAGGGAGTTAACGACCCTACAAACCGATGACTCATTTATACCGAATAAAAGTCAAATATTAATGTGACCGACTTGCTCGTAGGAGAAGTTGACATCTTGACAAAAATTCAGACTTTAGCATCGTAGCATCTATTCCCGTAATCTCACCGATGAAAATATTCTTTTCAACCCAAATTATACACAATGGATTGATTCACTCACTTCGAATATTACAGGTAATTCATGATATTTGGAGTCTTTCTCTACTTGGTTTAGGAGAGAGAAACGAAGGAGGAAACTAGCCAGTTCTATATCATCACATATTGTTTAGAAATTTATCAGTAAATTAAAAAGAAAATTATGAATAAAGATAGATAAAAATGAAGGGATTAAGATAGATGGCAGGTCGCAACCAAGGGCTCCACCACCGGCCCCGACCGTCTCGAAGAGTCGCCGCGTGCCATCCGAGGAGTTCTTTTATGTTATGCGCAGCATGCGTACATGCCTCGCTTTCACTGTCTCATGTTATCGTGTATATAAGTTGGAGATGCTAATTCATTGATAACAACGTTTCACCGAGAAAAAACTTTGTGACGAGTGATCATCCGCGCCATGTGAATTCATGACAAGACGTTTAACAAGTTGAATTGATTTAAATTTATATCAAGAGTGCTGCGATGACAAGGATTTGTAGTAAACACATGTTTACATCACAGTTCTATATTGAAAAAGAATTGAAGTATTGTGAGCTGATATATACCATTATGCTCTTGACTGATGCGTCGCTCTTGTCATACGCATCTTTGTCTTCACACTAGATTATCAACATATCTGTAATTATAACTGTTGCACGCAGCGGAAATTTCGGCAGCACAACAAGAGAGTTAGGTCGCAATAGGAATTCTCGTTTCACCAGGGAAACAAGAACCAAAAGCAAAATATCCCAACAAAGTGGGATATCAGTTCTTCCTCTCATCAGTTCTAGGACTGACTTGTCGAGGGAAACTAAATAAACTATTACAATTCACAAAAGCAAGACAAACTTATTTTACGTGGTTCGACAAATTGCCTACGTCCACGGGGCAAGGAGGGGGGAGATGTACTATTAGAAGGAGAGAATACAACTAGGGTTTACAATCACATAACTTAAACTCTCAAACATGCTCTCAGATCCCTCACACAAATATCTCCCTCAAAAGGATGCACAAACCCTCTCAAATCGTCTCCTGCACGCCGCCTAAAAAGAGAGAACAAAAGCTTCTGATTTTTCCCATCTGCTCGTGCTTGCACGCTGCCAATGAAGGAAAAAAAGCCGACTGCACAAACCCCTTTTTCGCACTCAGCCGCAACCCCAAAAGAAAAAAAATGCCGACGTTGTTCCTTGTCCTATTTTGCTACACGAAACCCTAGGCAATATGTAGGCAATCCTCGGGTGGGCCTTTCGTTCTCGGGTGGGTTTTTCGTTCAGTCCCCACACAATGAAGAAACGCGTTTTGCTGCTATTTAATTGAGCCCCCCACCCACGTGCTTCACAATAACCATCAGTCTAGATATGTGTTACGTCGGCGACACATCAGTTAAGAACGTGAATGAATGGAGAATTGCTCGTTGCCAAATTAGAAACACTAATGAAAAAAAAAAGAGTCAACGGCTAAATTTTTCTAGGTACCAATTTTACCAAGTTGCTCGGGGGATTAATAAATGGGTGCGCCTAGGCGTACAAGTACCGCATCCAATCCCCTAGAAGAAGCTTCGCGAATATTTTTTGCCCGCACCAAATTAAGCCCTACGCTACACAATCTACGTGCTAATTTTTTTCAAAAGAAAATGGGGAAGTAGCTAGACCCACCAAAAGTCTCAAGGCCCCTCCCCCTATTTAACGAGCCTTTGTCACATGATATATTATGGTACTTTATAGTATCAACTTATGGATAAGGTTCTGATCTAAATCTTCATACATACATACATACATCTTTCACAAGATATGGGCATAGTCAGCCATGACCAGGGCTTTGGTCATAATAGATTCAATCTTAGCTAGCCACTTTAGTATCAACTTATCGATCGATAATATGCTATAATTAGTACTGGACCCTAACCACAAAGCAAGCCACGAAACCATCTAATCAAAACGCATTATGGTTTTCAACAAAAATTGATTGGCGAGTAGACCCACCAAAGGCTCAAGAACCCCCTGTGACCAAGTGAATTAGTCACTTGGCATATGAGGACACTTTTGGTATCATCTTGTGGGGTGTGGCTCATGTTCACCGTTCGTCCAACTTTCCTAAGTTGCCATTTGTTCATTACAGTCCCCTAATTATGAGTCATACATAGTGCAAAAGGGTATGTGCAATTATTAACCACGACGAACAAAGTTTTGATCATGTATATATAATACCAGTGTGCACCCCGTATTAAGCACGACCTTCTCTTTTTTATTGCTACAGTAATCCCGTTTTTTTAATTGCTATAGTATATTTTTTTAAATGCTACAGCGATGTTTTTTCAAATGCCGCGGTATATTTTTAAAGAATGCTATAGTGCCCCCCACGGTAATATCATACTCCCTTTAAAAGCACGAGTTCGGAAAATCTTTTTTAGACAAATATACCCCTTTATAGTTTGAACTACCTTATCTATAATCAAATTCTAATTTTTAATGGTCAATATTACCCTTCACTATTTTGAATATTTTATTTATATCTTAATCTATCCTAATCATAATCATATCTTATCCTAATCCTATGTGAACCATGTTTAGCTTAACAATTTAAAAAAACTAATATTAATAAAATATATAAAACATAAAAATAATATTAGTTTGTTAAGATAAAAAAATTACAAGTAGATAACATATTATAATACATGAAGTATTACAAAAAAACTATAAAAATTTAAAATTGCAGAAAAGACCCTGAAAAGTTAAAAATTATAAAAATCATCCTAATGTCTCAAAACTTAAAATAAAAAACATGAAATTAAAAAATTAACATCAGTTTGCAAAGAATTAAAATTTATAGTTAACACCTCAATGTCTCAAAAATTATAGAAACACCCTCAAAAGTTTAAATTACAGACAAACACATTAAAATTCTAAAATTTTAAAACTTACAAACAACACAGATGAATTCAAGAGATTACCATGATACACCTAAAATTTTTGACATTTAAATTTAAAAATTTTAATTAACACCCTCAATATCTCAAAAATTATAGAAACACCTTTAAAAGTTCAAATTATAAAAAACACCCTAAAATTCTAAAATTTGTAAATAACATAAGATGAATTCAAGATATTACCCTTAGAAACCTAAAAAATTAAAATTTGCCGAAATTAACCTCAAAATTTTTAAAAAACTCATTCAAAATTTAAAAATCGTAAAAAAAAACTAAATTTTCAAAATTTTTAACTAGCACACATCAAATTCGTCGATTGGTAGACCGCTGAAATTTAATATTTTTCAAAATTAATCTATAGTTTTAATAATTGCAAAAGAAACCCTCAAAATTTTAGAGTTACAAGAAATATATATATATATATATATATATATATTAAAATTTCTAATTTAGGGATTTACTATCCATTTTCAGCATCTAAGAATAGTCTAAGTTGATACTGGTAAACAAAAACAATAAGAATTGATTAAAAACATCCGGTTAATGGATAAAATTTTTAAAAATATTATAGATTAAAAATTATCGGCACTATATAAATTAAAGTAATTTCATATAATTTTAGTAATAAGTTGGGGTAGCCAAAATACATTCGTAACATTAATTGATAGATGTTTAAATCCATAGAAATGATAAAACACTATAATATTATACCTTAGCATTAATTGATTTTAATTTAGAAACTTTAATCTTTGACGTTAATAATATTTATAGGGTAAAAGAATACAAGGAATTACATATGGAGAAACTATTAGAATATTTAGAGATAACTTTAAAAGAATTGAGTTATTTCCATTGCAAATGGGAAAGTGATGGAAATAAATCTAAAATTCAGAAAACGTCAATGAATCACTTGAATTGGCATTAACATAAGACATATCTATTAATGAAGCACTGAATGAGTTACATTAAAAAATAATTTAATAACTTTATCCTAATCAAAGAAAAAATCTCCATGGAAGACATAAGAAAAATTAGTAAGTATTCATAAATTCCATACCGTGTTCTTCAAATTAAATATTAATATTATAATCTAAGAGAAATTGGTAATGAATAATGCAGGTATTTAGTTTAGATCTTTATGAAAAATGACAAGGATAGAGCAAAGGTAATATTGTTGAAATAACAGAAATTCTTATTGGATGCACATCAGAAGAATTCATTTTAGAGGAAAATAAAGAGATAGCTTCTAATTTATTTAAGTAATAAATTAGGAACACAAAGAATTTTATATATATGAAATTAATATTTATTCTCATTGAAATAGAAAAAAAAATCAAAGTCTATATTTTGACTAGTTTGTGTTGAACATCATAAGTACATTTAACTTCTTTGTAAAGTTAAATGAGATGATAAAAAATTAACGAGCCCATGAAAGATAATAGCATAAAAAATACAAAATTAGCCTGATGTCACAATTGATGTGGATGATGAAGACAATACTTTAGAATTGCCCGAGAAATGATATATGATAAACCTGAAGAAGGATTGATCTTAACTCAATAAAAAATAAAATAGAAGAAATAAAAATCAATATTTTCTGAATATTTTATAGAATAGTTTAATTATTTTGAGTGAAATTAGGAATCTTTAAAAGGGAGTTTCATGAAATTTTTTTAGTACTTTTATATTCTTATGTGGATGTTTTTATCATATAAAAGTATACTAGAGTTAGCATTAATCTTTAATTTATATTTTTTATGAAGTCTATCAATGATTAAGAATAAACTTCATATTCTCTTTTGCATCGTTTTAACATACTTTAAATCAATCATTTTGACATATTGGTTTTAAATATTCACCTTCCCTGTATAACACTATTTTAATATTTTTCACTTTGCAATGCTATACTTTCTCAAATAAAGCTTAGTTTCATATCGGTCAAAAATAATATGAAAATTCAAATTATTTTTAAATTATATTTGTTTTTTGTCAATTCAAATATCAACATGAAAATTTAAAATGAGTGTATCCCATTTACACAAACATAAAAAAATAATCGGGATGTAAGAGTTTAAAGAAAAAAATAAGCACAAACTGTCAAAAATACTTAATCATGGTATTAAATCACGTGCATTGCACGTGTGTAAAAACTAGTATGTTAAAAATGCTACGGTATCCCGACTATGGCACAAAAGTATTTCTTTGAAAAATGTTACAGTAGTAATACTATAAATAAATTAACGTAGCATTTACACTGTAGCATGAATAGTGATTCTTGGGTTCTGACGACCGACAATTATTATAGGTGAATAGATTCAAGCTCAGCGAGCCACAGCCGCTGGTCCTACGTACCACAGAAATAGTGACAAGTCATCCAGAGCTCCGTGCATCGCTGAAGGAGAGGGAGGAAAGGCGAGGAGCGAGGACAATGATACGCTTGTCTCGTCTCGGATCGCAACTCCATGCGCCTCTGGGGTTCTGATACTCGCGAGGTGTCTCGTCTTGATTCATCCGGCTCGACATGCTGGCCCCAATGTGGATGCTTACGGGCGGCCCTTCGGTCACATGGGTTGGGTCCTAGAAGGGAAAGTACGGGCCTTTGTTGGGCCAGGGGTGGGGCCCAAAGTAGTAGTAGTTGGTGTGTCCATCGGTCGCCCACGTGCCTCCCAGTGGGCTGTAGTCGGATGATTTACGTACTCGGTGACAACGAACACGACCCCTCGGGGGATGGATTTTGGATATAATGGCATCGTTTCTTGGATATATTCGCTTCGTGGGCGAGGCGACTCTCTCGGAGTAAGCACGCGTTCGTCAAATCATCAAATCTAGGGCGTTTGAAAGTGGTGCCGTCTGCGACTTGGCTTATTGTGGCCACGTTTATTAAGCATCGATCAAACAGATTATTTATGGGCCTTCGGGTCCAAGTTCGCCCCTTAAATTATGAATTTTGTCAGTCTTCATGCTTTATGAGCTTATTAAATTAGTCTGCGCGCGGTTACCCCTTAGATTATCATTTACCACTTTGGTACCACGTTATTAATTCATTTTTTTGGGGTTAACTTATGGATATCTTGAGTCAAGCAGTGTTTCAGAGGGCCAAGTGGCACTGAAGTAATAGTTCCGAGGGCAGTGGAGGCTGAAAATAGTTCGGGGAATAAAAAAAAGGAAAAATTGCTTCAAGGCCTCAAATCCCAACTTTGGATGTGCCTCAGCCCCCACCCCCACCAACTTTCAAACATGTACTGCAGCTCATCCTTTCTGAAAAAAATGTGTCCAAGCTCCTCTCCCCAAGTTCTCATGTAAACTCCGAAGAACTTCGCATGGGCACAATAATGTTAACTCTTTTCTGTAACATGTTAACATTTTTTGTAATATGTTAACTCTTTTCTGTAATATGTTAACTCTTACAGCTAACATGTTAGCTGTAAGAGTTAACATGTTAGCTGTTAGAGTTAACATGTTAGCTGTAAGAGTTAATATGTTATCTGTAAGAGTTAACATGTTACAGAAAAGAGTTAACATGTTACAGAAAAGAGTTAACATGCTACAGAAAAGAGTTAACATGCTATATAAAAGAGTTAACATCCACTGACATGAGAAAGAGGAGGGTAAATTCGGGATTTAAGTCAGCTGACATGTCTAATCATGAGCTGACATGTCTAATCAACTGCTGGCATGAGCTGAAATCATGATGGAGGGGCCTGGATACATTATTTTCAAAAAGGAGGGGCTAAAGAACATTTAAAAAAAATAGAAGGGGCTGGGGTACATTGAAAATTTAAATTTAGGACCTAGAAGCAATTATCCCTAAAAGAAGTTGAATTTAATAATTTAAGGGGTAAGATGAGACTATAAGTAGTTCAGGGGATGTAAGGGAAAAAAAATTACACAACCTAGAGAGGCAAGAGAGCATGAAGTCTAGATTATGATATAGTTTATTTTCCTAAAGAGATGATTTTTGAACGCTATATGTAAAGGCATATATAGAAGACATAGATTTTTATTTTCTCTCCCTTATTAATTCATGGTTCTGAATATTATGATTGCAAGATTCAAGGTTCTGGATACTGCCGTTCATTTTCTTATAAGTAGCCTTCGATTAACTTATTTTGATTTTTAACTCTGAAATTTTTTTGCATCTTTAAATAATTTATCTCCTAAATATTTAAGCTCTATGAAATTATTCCGCATAAATCAATCACGTCAATAAACAATACGAATCACTTTTATATATTCTGTTATAAGTAAAGAATTTTAACTTTAAGAGAGAGATGATTTTCAGCATGATTGGTCAGTTTTAATTTTTCAGCTCAGCTATCGCATTCCTCCGAAATATGGTAAAATCTTTCATTATTTATTTATTTTGTGTTCCCATTGAAATCTGAAAGAGAGGGAACACAATTTTGGAACTAATTAGAATAGTCAGACAAATTAGAGGAAACTTCTAGTCGATTGGTCATGGCTGTCATCGGAAAATGTAGGGCCCAGTTCGTAAGAAAACTCCAATTGGGCTGCTTCTTAGCAATCCAATGGGCTAAAATGTCAAACTCTTAAATCCCTTTAGAACACCAACTAGACAAAAATAGTTTTGTTGTTTTCATTATCGCCACTAATAATTAAAAGAGAGACGACAGTGAGACCATATCATCATTAAATAATTCTAACAACCCTAGTATAAAATTTCATATATGTTGTCAAATTTCATAAAATTTCATATATGTTGTCAAATTCAGAGAGAGAGAGAGAGAGAGAGAGAGAGAGAGAGAGAGAGAGAGAGAGAGAGAGAGAGAGAGAGAGACAAAAAAAAACAGGAGAGAGAGAGAGAGAGAGAGAGAGAGAGAGAGAGAATTAATGGATTCTAAGGGAGTTCCCTTCATTCTTTTGCTCTTGGTTTCTTTCCATGCTCACTTCTTCTCAACTTTGATTGTGGATTAGGATATGTGAAGGTTTTGCAATCTCTTGGTATCATATGTCGTTTGCTGCGATTAAGTTGAAGGCAAGAGCACGAGTTCTTGGGATTCAAAGTGCACCAAGTTGGATTGTAGACCTTGGAAAATTTTGTGATTGTTTATCCATTTATTTTTTTAAATGTAGGGTTTTGTGTATGTAAATTATCTAACTCGGATGTTTTTTTTCCTCCCCCTCTCCTTTTCACTTCTTTATGTCCCCCTTTGAGGCCCAATAGTTTAATTCTCCTAGCATAGTGGGCCTCCATTACAAATTCAGATGGCAAATATAAGCCCATTATACGCGGTTGGGCCTTAGAAGTTTGTTGTAACTAGCTTTGTAAATATAATATACCAACTATAACAAGACTTTTGTCAAATTCTAAATATTTTTAGAAACATTATATGAATGAATAAGAAATTTATAATTCAAAAGAATCTAACAATAAGATAAAGGGAAAAATGCTTCCAGACCCCAAATTCGTAACAAGTATGCTTCCCCCTCCCAAGACTTTTTCAACGCTCTAAAAACCCCCAAATTCGTAATAACTATGCTCTGAGCTCCCAAAACACAAAGCCTAAGAATTTTACACAAGTAAAGACTATAATACCCATTCTCTCTCTAATATTATATTCGTAATAACCATACAATCCGTCCTCTCTCCCTCCTCCTTCCCCCACCATTTTTGCCCTAGTCCCCTCTGTCCCTTCTGCAACCCTCGTGGCGGCCGAAGCTCCCCTCCGGTCTCACGCCTCGACCCCTCGCCTCTGCTCGTCGAGATCCTCTATGTCCACCGCTGATCCCAGCGCGGCATCCGCTCGACCCCTCGGCCTCCGCTCGTCGAGAATATTTCATGAAGCTCAGGACCTCAACATTAACCTGTCCCTGCAGCCTGGGCCTCGTCCCGAGCACGCACGAGTTTTCTCGTGTAACTATTGCAGACGGACTTTTTTACAGCACCCAAGCTCTTGGAGGACACCAGAATGCACACAAGCTGGAGCGCAACCTAGCGAAGAGGAGCAGAGAGATGGCTAATGATTGAATTGATCTCGTAATGACACGTGCGAACTTGATGTTGCTTTGTAGCTTCTGAAACTAATGCATCTAGATTTACTAGCAACAGAGTTTCTTCCTGTCACATGTTTTCTTTTTGGGATCTTTTTCTTTTTTTATTTTCCCCCTTCAAAATAAGTTTTCCTGTTCGAAAAAGAATGCCTCTTCTCTCTTGCATCAACGGTATTTTCTTTCTTCACGTTTAGTATACATGTACCCAATGATAGTTATCTTTTCTATTTGCAGATAAGGTTACGGTTGTTAATGTTACGGGTTGTTAAGATTACGGGTTGCTTGTTAAGGTTACGTGTTGCTTGTTAAGATTACGGTTTGCTTGTTAAGGTTACGCGTTGATTGTGAAGATTAAGCTTAACAACCAACCCGTAACCTTAACAACCAACGCGTAACGTTCACAACCAACGTGTACCCTTAACAAGCAAACCCGTAACCTTCACAAGCAACCCGTAAAACCTTCATAAAAATAAAAAAAGGAAGGAAATAGAAAAAAAGCTTTAATTTTTTGTACTTCTACTATAATAATTCATAACTTCATAAAAATAAAAAGCAGTAACAATTCTACATTTTCCTTCAGAAAATTCATGCTTACATCACCACATAAAACTGTGCAATGTATGATTACTTTCATTTTACCACTCAACACTCACTGAGGAGGTGGACTGCCATGGTTTTGAGACCGTTGACAGGGTAGAGGAAAAAGACGATGATGCATACATTTGTTTTAGGTAGTGGGAGTGAGCTAGATTTTGTAATAATATTTCACTTTTAATTTTAATGAAATTTTCAAAAGCCAAATGATTTATGTGTTGGTTGTTAAGGTTACAGGTTGCTTGTTAAGGTTACACGTTGGTTGTTAAGGTTACATGTTGGTTGTTAAAGTTATATGCGTTGGTTGTTAAGGTTTCAGGTTGCTTGTTAAGGTTACGTGTTGGTTGTTAATTAAGGTTACGAATTTTCAAAAGCCAAACGATTTACGTGTTGGTTGTTAAGGTTACAGGTTGCTTGTTAAGGTTACACGTTGGTTGTTAAGGTCACGTGTTGGTTGTTAAAGCTAAGGTTACACGTTGGTTGTTAAGGTTACGGATTACTTGTTAAGGTTACGGTTAACCTTAACAACCAACGCGTAACTTTAACAAGCAACCCGTAACCTTAACAGCCAACGCGAAACCTTAACAAGCAATCCGAAACCTTAACAAACAACGCGTATAACCTTAACAAGCAACGCGTATAACCTTAACAACCAACACGTAACCTTAACAAGCAACGCGTATAACCTTAACAACCAACGCATAATTTCAACCAGAAACAGATGAAACATGAGTAACCTTAACAAGCAACGCGTATAACCTTAACAACCAACACGTAACCTTAACAAGCAACGCGTATAACCTTAACAACCACGGTAAATTTCCCTGCAGAAAAAGATGAATGAAGTATTTAACACACACGCACAAGTTGTATGAAAAGACATAAAATATAATAATTTCCAAGAACGACAGCACTATAGATGGTGGGGGATGATGGACCTGAGGGATGGAGAGGGGGGTTTGATGTGTCGTCTGGGGGAGGAGGGATTGGGTTGGGAACAGAGGCGAGGGGTTGAGCGGAGGCCGCGCTGGGATCGGCGGTGGACACGGAGGATCTCGGCGAGCGGAGGCGAGGGGTCGAGGCGTGAGACCGGAGAGGAGCTTCGGCCGCCACAAGGGTTGCAGAAGGGACGGAGGGGGCAAGGGCAAAAATGGTGGGGGAGGGAGGAGGGAGAGAGGACGGATTGTATGGTTATTACGAATATAATATTAGAAAGAGAATGAGTATTATAGTCTTTACCTGTGTAAAATTCTTGGGCTTTGTGTTTTGGGGGCTCATAGCATAGTTATTACGAATTTGAAGGTTTTTAGAGCGTTGAAAAAGTCTTGGGAGGGGGAAGCATACTTGTTACGAATTTGGAGGCTGGAAGCATTTTTCCCTAAGATAAAATACAAAGTGGTCCATAGAAGAATACAATAGTATCCAATGTTGTCATTATTTATTAACTTTTCCCGACCAAATTTCTTCTCAGAGCTGCAGCGGTTCAAGTGACAGCTTTGCTCTATTATTATAATTGAAATGAAGAGTCATTCCTTTTGTTGCCAAGACAGCTAAAAACACTCTGCCACCAGTCACGTTACCAGCTGGCAATGGACCACTCAATTTTTTCGTCAAATATATCATAGGAATAACTAAGTTAATTGGAATATAAATGCAATGTTTATTGTAGACAACGAGCTCAAAGTCAAATAAGGATTTAATGAGAACCACCTCTGTGGAAATAAAATGGTTTGTATTATACATGACAGATAAGAGAGGTAACGTTCAGAAAATGGGAATATTTTGATAGAATTTGCACTTTTCATATTCATCCTTTTATTCGCTTCACAGGATATTTTGATGTTCTAGGTACTTATTCTTGGTTGGGGATGTGTACTATTTTTGTAACAACCAATTTTATCTAATTTAGCTGGTTGGATTACTATTTTGGTAATCCATCTTTTTTCTCAAAAAAAAAATAATAATAATAATGAATTTAGAATCAAAATACATAAGAAGCAATGTTTTTTTTTTCACGGTTAAAAGAAGCAGGGCACCATCTTCATACGTAAGAATATATTTTTTATCTAATAAATTGTTTTTGAAATATACTTTTCTTAATGAAACTCATAAAACCGTCTTCACTATATTCTATTCAAAAGCGCATTCTATTTTCATGGAGAAACACTCAATTTATAGGGGCATCATTCTCTCAATCACCATCGTTTCAAACCTCCCTCAAATTAATCTACTCATTAATTGCAAAATAATTGGCATTAACAGCCCAATATAAAGTTTGATCAAGAGCCCATTGATTCTTTCTTAATAGCTATTAATGTCAATTATTTAATCATTTCACACATGGTTTTTCCGTTGATTTGATCAACCTTACTAACAGCGATACGTGAAAATGAAGATTCAAAACTAACTAAAAGACAAAAAACGGTTACAAATTAATAATACAATTATTAGAAGCATATAGACATTGTAATTACTAAACTATTTCTCTTTTCTACTCATGTACGGGTCACAACATCTTGCTCCTAGACAGCTATCTAGATATATAATATGTGAACGTTTTCTACTCATGTACGGGTTACAAAGTAATAATATAATTATTTTCTTCGACCAGACCCGCATTTGGACTTGCGACTGTCTCACTTTGGCATAAACGTGTCTGCTGTGTGTTCTATATCACCATTGATTCTTTCTTAATAGCTATTAATGTCAATTATTTAATCATTCCACACATGGTTTTTCGGTTGATTTGATCAACCTAGCTTACTAACAGCGATACGTGAAAATGAAGATTCAAAATTAACTAAAAGACAAAAACGGTTACAAATAATACAATTAAATTACAAATAATATAATATGTGAAAGTTTTTCTAAGAAGTAAATAAATGCTTTATTAATGGTACATAAAATATCCCATTATTTCTTTTTTCATCACAAACGCCGTAGCCATATAATCGTAATCCACAACTTCTTTCTCCGTTGGCTCTTTATTTTGATGCCATGGAACACGTGTAATGTTTCCTATACGGGAGTCCGCATAGATTATCAGGCCGTCGCAAGAGCTGAGCTGTCTGCGGGAGAACACGTCCTCGCAGCTGTCTTTGTCCGATCCGACCCTCTTCACTTAACTATCGCGCGCGCCGCGCGTTTCCCACCAAAAAAAATAAAAATAAATAAATAAATAAATAAAAACTTTTTACAGACGACACCCACCAACAATTTCAAATTACAATCCGGGCATCTCGGTTCTATTCTGCTAATCTTTTATATAAAATCCCCCAACTGCGCTAAAAACGCCCTTTTTCTCGCTATGCCGTTTAGAATCTCGAATTAAAACTCAGGCGAGTATTATTTCGATCTCTTTCGATTTGATGCGTTTCTTCTCAGATTTATCCCCCTCATCGATCGCTTTCGTTTGGTTCTAGATCGGGGGAGGTGCTATGGCCCACAGAGTGGATCACGAGTACGATTACCTGTTCAAGATCGTCCTCATCGGCGACTCCGGCGTCGGGAAATCCAACATCTTGTCGAGATTCACGAGGAACGAGTTCTGTCTGGAGTCCAAGTCGACGATCGGGGTCGAGTTCGCTACCAGGACTCTTCAGGTGAGAGGTCTAAGCTCCCTGATCTGCGATCTTTGCTCGTTTCAGCTTTTAGATTTGACCTAGTTCTTGTAATTTGAGCATCCACGCTATCTCGAAGGGATCGA
>NC_033801.1:130392214-130459819 GCF_001876935.1 Asparagus officinalis | reverse complement strand
GGCTTAGTATCCTGAGACCATCCTTTCGTTAAAAAAGCTCTCTTTCATTGACTGCGTGCTTCGGTTTTTGTCCAGAATCCCACGGGGCTTAATGAATCAGAAACAAAAGGCTCACCTTTCCTCCAGATAAAAGAGACCCATGATACCAAATTTGTCACAAAATTTGTGTAATGCCTTTAGATGTTTGCTAATTTATGCACTTTTCTAGACTTGCGGTGCTTCCTGCTTCCTCTCTGCTCTTCCATTTTTGGAAGAAGGAAAGCAAAAATTTTTCTCTTTGGTTGTTCTGCACATCATCGTGTACGTAGCAGTACATTCTTCACTTTGTGGTGATTCGCTTGCTTTGTGGTAGTTTGCTTAAAGCCAAAAGGCTTCACCATCTGGAAATTTCCATTCTGATGGGAGAATGATTTCAATGCATATGCATAAGGATCTTGCTCCAAACCTCTGATGGTCATGAGATGTGGTGTTGGAAACGGGATTAATGTTTTCTTTTTCAATAACTTGAACAAGTGCTCTAATCATGTGATGGTTGCAGCTTTGCTGCATTATACAGATTCATTATGTGTGTCGATAGTGACATTGATGAGGTGGCATAATTTACCCTCCTAGGTTTTGTTATTAGTCTTTTTTTTTGCCCCTTTTTACTTGGAAATTCATTGAAAACTCTTGATGTTAAAAGGTTATTTTTCACTTGATATTCCGACTGAACGGTTTCGTATTGTTTTATGCCTCTTATTGTTTGCCTTTAAGATTGTACTCTTTTGAGTTAGTTCTCATTTTCTACTCTGATGATACTAGTCGCTAATGTAACTGCTTGGATACCACCGTCTGCGTTGGGCATGGGCACTGGTTGGGTTCATTTGATTTGCTGAAGTCAGGATGGCAGGCTTCTTTTATGCTTAATGACACTTTAATGCATAAAAACATTGCGGAAACGAGTGACGTATTAGCATGTAAAGGCAATATAGGCTTCTAGCTAAGGACCATCTCCGAAGGCATCTTACTTTTGCTTGAATTATTAAAAATCACTTTTTACACGTTCTGCTTCTATTAAATCCTAAAACAATGTCAAAGGAAAAGACATTACAGGGTAGTATGGCATATATATTATCTAAGTAACAGACAATTAAAAATTTGTCCATATCTGTGCAGTTTGCACGGTTTAAATGTCTGCTAATTCACAAAAGTTCAGAGGAACATAATAAATCAGTTCTAAACTCTTAACCTGACAGCTGTGAGTGTTAATCTTGGTTAGAAGAACCTGAATATGATACTGACAAAAACATAATTGTTTGAGAAAGCTCACAAGCCAAAGTGATTGAATGTGGAACCTTCAACTTCATGAGTTTCTTCAATAGAACCATAATAATTCCCTCTCTTCCCCCAACCCCCCAGAAAATTCATTCATTCTGGTATTATTGTTGTAGATGTTATACAAATCATGAAATGCCATAATGCAGGATTTTTTTGGTTACTTTTTGTTCAATATAAATACTTCATCATCGCAGACTTGTTATATAAATCATAAATTTCCACAATGCAGACTCTTATTGGTTACTTGCTTCTCAATATAAATTATATTTTACATTTTTGTTGTGGTACTTGATAGTAATAAGGTTTCCATACCCGTGTAGGGTTCTTATGTTTCCTTGCAAATGCTTTTTAACTACAATTTCTGCAATATTTTTGTTCTGTCAACAGATAGAAGGGAAGACAATCAAGGCTCAGATATGGGACACTGCAGGTCAAGAGAGGTACCGAGCCATCACCAGCGCTTACTACAGAGGTGCAGTAGGAGCACTCTTAGTCTATGACATAACAAAGCGACAGACCTTTGAAAATGTCAATAGGTGGCTTCGTGAACTTAGAGACCATGCAGACTCTAACATTGTCATTATGTTGGCCGGTAACAAATCTGACTTGAATCATCTAAGAGCAGTGTCTCCTGAGGATGCTCAGATACTTGCAGAGAAAGAGGGGCTCTCCTTTTTGGAGACCTCGGCATTAGAAGCGCTCAATGTCGAGAATGCATTTCACACAATTCTCACTGAGATTCACCACATTATAAGCAAGAAAGCACTTGCTGCTCAAGAGGCTGCAAGCTCTGCTCCTCCTATTCAAGGGACAACCATTAATGTTTCTGATTCTGCTGGTCCAAGAGGGGGTTGCTGTTCTACTTAGGTTGTTGATTTTACAAAGGAAGAGAGAAACCAAACAAGGAAGAGATCAACATGTAGATTATTTTTGGTGTTTGTGGTTTTAGGTAGGTTGTTGTTTTACCGGCGAGAGATCAAATGATAGACTACTTTTGTAGTGCAGATGGTTTCTAGCTCTTCTTGTGTCCAAAGAGCATTGAAGCATTCTAAACACAGTAACTACTAGATTTGTTTTCCCCTATTTTGTATGAATTATTATTGCTAATGTTGTAATAACTTTTTTTGTTTACTGCATACTTGATACTATATTTTTGAATAAATGATACTTGTGCCATGCTTTATGAAATGTACCTGTACTTTTCTTTTTTATGATTAGTACAATTATGTTGTAGACGCATACTGCTTGTACTGGATGTGCACATGATCTGAAGTAGGTTATATATCACCCTATGTATGCAGGCATATGTTCTGATAAAATTTGTACTCCGTTCCAAACAATGGGAGGTCAATCTGCTAGAAAGGTAGGTAGTGGATTAATGCATTATGTACACAGAAAATTAAGGAACGCCGTGCAATAACGACTACTACTTGCACTCACAGTGTGATGATTGCATCATTATCATCACTAATATGTCCTCTCAATTATAGCACCTTTATTTCATCCTTCCAATCTCAAATCAAACATGAAAGCAATTGAACTTGTTGTTATGTTTATCTTCAGACGAAGAACAATCACGTTTTATTTTCTGATACTGAAGCTGCTGATAAGTACATCCTCATGTTTTGATCCTAGCTAACTGAAGAACTGCTGTAATAATGAATCGATGAACTAGAGAAAAGAGTTGGAAGGTGATGTAGAAAAAGGGGTATATGAGTCAGGAAGTGGTTGAACCACAATTTACGTATATACCAAGAAGAGCATCAGGTAAAGGCCCAGATGCTATTGAGAAATTATCACAAATGGCCTTCTCTTAAACAATGTTATCTCTAGGAGTAGAGAATAAATAACAAAGCATCTAACTCCTGATATTTGTAGATTTCTTTTGTGTAGAATTGGATTCTGATCAAGTTTGACACCTGTAAGCGCATTGATCAAGTTCAGGTAGTGGATGAACCACAATGTAGGTATATACCAAGAAGACTTATAAATTGCGGTAAGCTATGGATTGAATGTAAAAGTTTATAAGAGATCACCTACACTTGAACCATGCGTTATTCTATTTATGACTGGATCTATTTTCTCGTATACTAAGGGAGTAATATTTTTATGTCAGGTTTCTCGATAAAGCAGTCATTATCGAGCAAAGGGTCAACACGCGGGTTGCTTTCGAATGCAGATGATGCTATTCTCTTTTGCATCCGTGAACTTTTTAAAGCATGCCATTAACCTTTGGACTCTATAACATGAGCTTTAATTACAAAATATGAGTTAATATGAAGTTATGCTCTCTAGTTACACGATTTATTCCTTTCAAAAAAATTTCCATAAAGGACGGACAGTGTTAAGTAGAACGGTCATAAAGTAGCCCCATTATTTGATTCCCCTATTTAATTAAACACAATACACTTCTAACTCTGTTATAGTTCAGTTGACCTCATAATACATGTCGGATTCTAAGATTAGGCATCTGTGGGTAGTACCATATATATACATGCTTGAAGAGTATTCTCCACAAAAAAGGAAAATCATTCAAACTTCATAATCTATGGAGATCAGAAGAAGAGAAGAGCTTGAAGACGATAACGAGAAATGGGTCCGTGATTCATCTGTTGATCATAGAGGAAACACTCCTCTAAGAGCTTTTACTGGAGTCTGGAAAGCTTCATTCTTCATCATAGGTAAAATCAAGGGGCATATAGACAGACCCATCCTCTGTCTGCCATATTCTTATGAATCACTAAAACTGTTTCTCTAAAATTTGATTTTCGTACAGTGTTTGAGTTTGCTGAGAAGCTTTGTGCATTTGGACTGAGTTCTAACCTGATCATTTACCTTACAAAAGTATTGCATCAAGATTTGAAGACTGCAGCCAAGAATGTGAACTACTGGGGAGGAGTTTCAACTATGACACCGCTCATTGGAGGATTTATCGCGGATACTTATCTCGGGAGATTCTACATGGTTCTTCTTTCCTCAGCCATCTATCTAGCGGTAGTTTTTTTTCCTTCCTCTGTGCACGTGTATGTTAAAATGAATGGTAGAGTGAGGGGCATGTGCACCTTTCCCAATCATTATGGAAAGGGTTAATTGCACACACCCCCCCGTAGCATTGCTGTTTTTAACCACTAGCCCTATAGTTTAGTTGTAGCACATATACCCCACAAGTTTAAATTTTCTATTTCTTTTCTGACTAATTTCATCCTGGGGCAATATATGTCAAAAAAATTTCTCTCAGGGTAAAAGAGTAAAAAATAAAAAAGAACCAGGGGTTATATCTGCAACAAAGTTCAAAACAACGATCATACAAGGGGGCATATGTGCATTGTGCAATTAACCCTTTTGGAAAAACCATGTGTCCCAACTTGCAAATCTATGTTTGTTTTTCACACTAGCCGTGCATGCATCCTCACAATGCGTAGTTTTTGTGCGCTCAAATACTGTTAGTATCAGTTGCACTTTCAGAGATTAGCCATCCAAAATTTGTGAACTTAATGCTAAGATCCTTTTAGTTTGAAATGTTGCATTCAAGAAATTGCAAATACAATGCCAAACATTTTGGATTCTGAGATAACAGATATATTAGCTAATCATAATTTTTGTACAGGGTTTATTTCTCCTATCCATGTCTCAATTTATCCCGAGTCTGAAACCCACCAAATCTCTCAACCTGCACAAAGTGGTCTTTTATATCGCAATGTTCATGACCTCGATCGCTAGCGGAGGCTACAAACCTGGGATCCAAAGTTTCGGCGCTGACCAATTTGATGAATCTCATATCAATGAGAGAAAGAAGAAGATGTCTTTTTTCGACTGGTGGAATTTTGGGTTATGCAGTGGAATGTTGCTCGGCGTTACAGTCATTTCATATGTTGAAGATAATGTCAGCTGGGGGTTTGGCTATAGTTTTATGGCTTTGGTTATGTTCATAAGTTTCTCTGTCTTCATTTTTGGGAGGAAATATTATCGGTATCAACATCCAAAGGGTAGTCCCTTAACACCTTTGATACAGGTTTTAGTTGCTGCAATGTCAAAGAGACATCTTGTTCTTCCTTCAGATGCCAAACATCTTTATGAGGTTGCTGAGCCTGCAAAATGTGACAGGAGACTCCTGTGCCATACTGATCGCTTCAGGTGAGGAATATAGGGTAAATTTCACAGAACCACCTAAATTTTAGAAATTAGAGAAAATCCCTGGAACTAGTTTCCTACTAGTTTAAGCTGTCATATGCTTCGCACTTGAGATGCTTTTGACAAAATTTCCCCTCATGTACTCTTCAATTTTACTGAGATGGGATTTTTTTTGGAGTTGATAATAATAAGAGTAGTTTAGGCTTTTTACTCGTCACGTTAACACCATTTAGTTGTCAGTGTTTTTTTCCCTCTATCCTTAAAGTTAAGGTTGTTGGTTTGTGCAGAACACACCAAACTCCAGGGGGTACTGTGAAAGTTTACCCTAATATGTATGAACTGGTTGAATAAGATCTTATTGAGATAACTAGCTAACTAACATACGTAACTTGCTTGCAGATTCCTTGAAAAAGCTGCGATTATTGAGCATCAATATGACAATATTGCGTTTGAAGCAGAGAAATTAAATAGATGGAGATTATCCAGTGTAACCCAAGTAGAGGAGATGAAACTGATTCTGTCCATAATTCCTATATGGCTCACTTCCTTAGCATTCAACATATCTTTTGCAGAAACCCCCCTCTTCATCAAACAAGCAAGCATTGGGAACACAAAGATATCGACGGGCTTCAATATCCCCCCAGCTTCATTATTCTCCCTCCTCGCAATCAGCATGATCATCACCATTATTTTCTTCGACAAAATCTTAGAACCCTGCCTAAGGCGAATCAAAAGAAAAGATAGAGGAATTAGTATACTACAAAGGATAGGCATCGGTATGGTATTCTCAATCACAGCTATGATTGTGGCTGGCATTATCGAGAACGAGAGACTAGAAGATGGAGCTTTTATGAGCATATTTCGGTTATTTCCTCAATTCATGATAATGGGGTTGGCTGATGGATTCACCATAGTAGGATTGCAAGAGTTTTTCTACGATCAAGTGCCCGATAATATGAGGAGTTTAGGAATGGCATTGTACTTCAGCAATGTTGGCGTTGCGAACTTTTTGGGGAGCATGTTGATTACTTTGGTGGATAATGTGACGCGAAGAGGAGGGAATAATAGTTGGTTTGCTAAGGATTTGAATGGGAGTAGATTGGATAAATTCTATTGGCTGCTTGCAGGTATAAATGCAGTGAATCTTTGTGTGTATATCTTTGTGGCAAGTAGGCATACCTACAAGAGCGTGAGGGTGAAAGTAAGTAAGGATGAGACTGTTAGAGTACCAGAAAGAGAGGATAATAATGATCATGTGTGAGAGCTGAGCTCTCCCCTAAACGATGATGAATGAAATGCAGAACATTTTGAATGTTGATGGTATCTCTGCCTGATCTTCTGCATGTTTGGATGAGTAAATAAAAGTGTAAATTACGCTGAGCCCGCATGAACTTTCAACATTTTACAGCAAACCCCAATGACCCCTCAAAAGTCACACTAGACCCCCAATATTTTTTATGTCTCGCAGAAAACACCCAGAAAATTCATGCATTTTGCGGATAACCCCCCATAAATTAGAACCAGAAAACAGTATGAAAAGACATTTTGAAAGTTATTGGGGGTTTGGTGTAACTCGCACAAAAGATATTGGTGTTCTTCTGCAAAAGTTATTGAAGGTACAGAGGTACTTTCTCTAGAAGTAGTAACTTATTATTTTTTTCTATTAGTTTTTTTTTAAGAAAAAGGATGGAATACCCCAAAGGTATTCCAGCCAGCTAAATTAAAAGATAAAGTGGTTGTTACAAAAAGCTCATACTCCCAACTTTTTCTATTAGTTTTTTTTCGGTGATTCCAAAAGAACGATATATGCAGACCATCTAAGAGCATCTCCAACAGTTTCTCCAAAATTTTCTCTAAAATGGGGAAGCAAAAGTCATATTCTCCAACTAATTTTTACATCAACTCCAACAGCTTCCCCATTTTAAAGAATCCATTTTTTCCTCCAAAAATTTGAAGAATGCTACAGATTTGGGGAAGCTTCCCCATTTTGTCTCCTCCACCCTATTTTAGGGAATAAGATGGGGAATCTGTTGGGCCAAAAACCTAACTAAATTCTTCAAAAGTGAGAAATGGGGAAGTTGTTGGAGATGCTCTAAGTTAATAAAGGCATAGTGATTGTGGTTATGGTTTTGTGACAATTTTTAGCATCAATGATGACCTGATGATTATGCCTACAAATCGTGGGTTATTAGCTCAAAGATAATGGGGTTCTTTTGTCATTTGTGTATTATCTGAAACATACGGTTCACTAAAATGGTCACAAATCATGGGTTATAGCTCATGAAATTATAAATTTTGAACCACGTGAAATTATTTATCGATGCGTAGAAACAACTAAAAATGGGCACAAATCATGGATTATAGCTCATGAAATCCAGAATTATTCCCTTATCAAAATTGTTTGCCAATGAGTAACCGACTAAAAATGGTCAAAATCATGCGTTATAGCTCATAAAATCATAGGTTTTCGCCTATGCAAAATTATTTTCTAATATGTAGGAATGATGAAAAATGACCACAAATCAGGGATTACAACTTATGAAATCATGAATTTTAAATTTTGCAAGATTATATTCCAAAAGATAGAAACAATAAAAAATAACCACAAATCATTGGTTATAGCATGAAATCCTGAATTTTGGATTTCGCAGAAAGTATTTGCCAATGGGTTAAAGCTCATGAGCTTGTGAATTTTAGACTCCGCGAAATTATTGCTAATGGCTCAGGACGACTAAAAATGACCAGAAATCATGAGTTATAACTCAAAAAATTATGAATTTCGGCCTCCACGAAATTATTCTCCAATGGGTCTAAAGAATTAAATATAGCCAAATATCGTGAATTTTGGTCTCTTTAAAATTATTTGCGAATGACTCAAGATAATTAAAAAATAGTCAAAAATCGTGGGTTATAGCTCATGAATTCTTAAATTTTATTTATAAATAGATCAGAACAACTAAAAATGACCAAAATACATGAGTTATACCTTATGAAATTATAAATTTGAGACTCCGCAAAATTATATTCCAAAAGGTAGAAGCAATAAAAAAAATAGCCAAAAATCATTGGTTACAACTCATTAAAATCGTGAATTTTAGCTTCTGCCAAATTATCTGCCAATGGCTCAGAACTACTAAGACCATCTCCAGCAGGTAGGCAAATTTTTACCCTCTCTCTCCTGCCACATCACTTTATTCTCCCACCACATAATTCAATAATACCTATTTTCCTATCAACTCTGCAGCAGCTAGTTTTTCATAAACATTTTTACTTTATTTGGGACCCACCAATACCACATCACACCAACATCACACCAACATTTTTTTTCATAAACATATACCCCTCTCCCATTGGACCACCTCTTTTTATTTTTATTTTTTGTTTTTTTTATGTAGCTTGTGGGACCCATTCATTTGCTTTTCATAAAATTTCACCGAAGGGAAATTTTTCCCCATCTGCACAAGTTTAGAATTTTCCCTACCCTCTTCCCTAGCTGCTGCATGCAAAAATTGTCACTTTCCCTTCCTGCTGCACATAGTCTAAAAATGGTCAGAACTTATGAGTCATAGCTCATGAAATCATGAATTTTAACAGTAAAGTTATTTTCCAATGCATCAAAAAATTAAAAATGATCAGAAATTATGGATTATAGCTTATGAGATCTTGAATTTTGGCCACTAGAGTAATAGTTTGCTATTGGGTCGCAATGAATAGAAATCGTCACAAATCATGAGATATAGCTCATGAAATTCTAAATTTTAGCCTTAATGAAATTGTTTGCCAATGTATCAAAATGACTAAAAATGACCAAAAATTATGGGTTATAATTCATGAAATCATAAAATTTGGAACCCATAAAATTATTTGCTAATGGATTGGAATGACTAAAAATAGCCAGAAATTATGGGTTATTGCTCATAAAATTATAATTTTTGACCTCTATGAAATTATTTTTCTACGGGTCGGAATGAATAAAAATGGTCACAAATCGAGGGTTATAGCTCAAAAAATTTTAAATTTTAGCATTCGTGAAACCGCTGAGTCAAAATGAATAAAAATGGCTACAAATGTGGGTTATTGCTTATGAAATCCTAAATATAGGCTTCCGTGAAATCATTTAACAATAGCAATAATAAAAAAAATGGTCAGAATTGTGGCGTATAGCTCATGAAATACTAAATTTTGACCTCCACAAAAGTTTTTGCCAATGGCTCAAAACGAATAAATATGACAACGAATCGTAGGTTAGCTCATAAAATCAAGAACCATAATTTGATAGAAGAAGGAGAAGAAGCTCCCAAATTAAAAAACTCCTATTTGCTTTTATACTAATTTAAAAATACACCTCTCGAATCGTTTGAATTAGGCCAACTATAGCTGTCATGTTATCATAAATATGCCACATAAGCATTATGTGACATATTGTAGAGTGGTTGCAGGAAAAATTGGCTAGAAAATATATTTTTGGGCATGATTGGCTCATCGTGTAAGTTTAAATGCCTTGTTGTCATCGTCGATAATCTTAACACTAATCTGGTCATTGGGTACTACTTTTAATATCAATATGGCAATTTCGCCTATAGATCATGAATTTTGGCTCCAAAAAACTTATTTTAAATGGGTCAGAAAGTATAACAGTCACCACATCTGATTGTGGGTTATATAGTTCATGAAATCCTAAATTTTAGCCTCTATGAAATTGTTTGTTAATGGGTCAGAACGACCAAAAATCATCAAAATAACATGGTTTATAGCTCATGAAATCATGAATTTGGTCACTATATAAAATTATTTATCAATAGGTAGGAACGACTAAACTGGCTACAAATCGTGGGTCGTAGCTCATGAAATCGTGAACTTTGGACTCTGTGCAATTAATTCTAATAGGTAGAAATGGTTAAATATGACCACAATCATGGTTATAGCTCATTATATCCTGAATTTTTTATTCTGCAAAATTATTTGTCAATGGGTAGAAATGACTACTTAGCCAAAAGCCTTGGGCTATAGCCCATAAAATTATGAATTTCTGCCTCCGTGAAATTATTTGCTAATAGCTTGGGACAACTAAAAATGGTCGGAAGTTATTGGTTATAGCTCATGAAATTATGAATTTAGGATATCGCGAAGTTATTTTCTAATGAGTTATAATGACAAAAGATAGTAAAAAATTATAGGTTATAATTAATGAAATACTGAATTTTAGCCTCCATGAGGTTATCTGCCAGTGGCTCGAAATGACTACAAATGGTCAGAAGAACAAATGTTATAGATCATGAAATCATGAATTTTGGCCTCACTGAAGTTATTTGTCAATGGATAAGATCGTCTAAAAATGGCCAAATAATCATGGTTATAGCTAATGAAATAGTAAATTTTAAATTGCGCAAAATTATTTTATATTGGGTAACAACAATAAAAAATGATCACAAATCGTGGGTTATAGCTCATAGAATCCTGAATTTCGGCCTCTGGAAAACTATTTTCTAATGAATCTGTACTAAAAACCACAAAAAAATGTGGGCTAAGCTCATAAAATCATGAATTTTGTCCTCTACACAATTATTTGTCTATGGCTCGAAACAATTGAAAATGGCCAAATTATGATTTTTTTTTTCCAATGTATCGGAATGACTAAAAATGACTAAAAATCATTGGTTATAGATTATGAAAGCATGGATTTTGATGTCAATGAAATTATTTACAAATGTGTCAGAATAACTAAGAATGTTCAACAATAATTGGTCATAGTTTATTAAATTATAAATTTTGGATTCTGCGAAATTATTTTCTAATAGGTAAAAAAAACTAAAAATAGTCACAAATTGTGTGTTATATAACTCATGAAATTCTAAAATTTAGACTCCTCAAAACTATTTGCCAATGGATAGAAACAAATAGAAATAGCCACAAGTCGTGGGTTATAGCTCATGAGATCGTGAATTTTGACCTACCGTTTTTTTAACCCTAAACTAAAGTTTCTAAAACTATGGAAATGAAGATATAAAATTTCCATTCATTCGAAAGAGAAATACAATTCGTCATAGGAAGAAATCAAGAAAACCGCAGACAAATATATCATAATACATAAAAGTTGGCAGGTTTCATGTTCCCCCATTTTGACCCTGCACCGACCAGAAATATCAATGCAGCATCTCCCCCTCCCAACCAAGTATGAACGAGACAAGTGACCCAAGTGAGATCGGATAGGTAAAACCTCAAATTTTTTCGCCGTAGAATCACCGAAACAAACTCACCCGTCAAAACGAATTCACTCCCAACACGAGAGAACGCAAATTCTTCGCCCCTCTAGTGGCTCGTTACGGGGTGATCAAGAACAACTGAGAACAAGAGCAATGCTTTACTGTTATACATAGAAGACGCCACCGTGGTTTCTCTGTGGGGGGGTAATTAGCCAGGGACGTTGAAGTGAAAAAGCCAGGAAATGACGAATGCAAACACCATGCAAGCCAGCAAGAAGTTGAGGAATCGGTGCCCTTGCCAGAAGCTACGGGCTTCGGTGGATTGAGAAGGAACTGATATGTTGATGCTTGTTTCATTGGAGCTTTCAACCAACTCCGTCTCTCCAGCACCCGCTACATTCTTTGCTGTTGAGCCACAAATCTCGCATGTCCTGAAATGTTATACAAAACAGGCTGAATAGAGCTTTTATTTGCATGAAATAAATAAAGATCGATTAGAGATAGTGACCGGTCTAAAACAAATTCATAACTCTCAATCAAGGTAAAAAAAGGCAAATCATGATTTGAAAAAAGTAGCATATACAATGGATATGGGTAGGTTTCATTGCGATATTTCTTTCACGATATGAGGCCCATGTGATTACTTTAAGATCCATGAATATGCAATGAAATAAGCACATGTGGTTCTTTTAGTAGCTAAAATGATGATACTAACAGGTAAATTATTGTTTGCCTCTCTCAAGATTTCATTAAATTGGGAAGTTAACAATAATTTGTATACAAACACGAACCAAGAATATTATCCAGATCAGGCTCAGGTCTATGCCCTATTGAGAATGAAAGTTCAGTTTTTTCCCCCATTGAGATTTACAAATGCAATACAAAATCATGCTGAATAAATTACGGACGTTAATTACAAATAGAAGAATTTTCCAAAACAGACCCATTCCCCTTTTTTTTAAAAAAAAACCGACCCTCTTTTTTTTTATTTACCAAAACCGACCCGATTTTGTAATTAGCTACTTAATCACCTTCCTAAACAGTCGGGGTTGGCAACCCCGACTATTTAGGACATTAATTTTTAGGGTTTACGGCATCTAATTAGGGTTTAACACCTTCCTAAATAGTCGGGGTTGGCAACCCCGACTGTTTAGGATGGTGATTAAGCTGCTAATTACAAAATCGGGTCGGTTTTGATAAATAAAAAAAAATGGACCGGTTTAAATAAATTTTTTTTGAAACGGGTCTGATTTGAAAATTTGTTCATTACAAATACTAAACAGAAATTTCAATAAAGTAAACAGTAACATACAATATAATATAATCAATGAAGCATACTATCTAAGTTAAACAAGGGACAAGTGAGCAAGCTTTTCTTGATTAAGTTAGAAAAATACAAATGATGAACAAACATAACTAACTGCAAAAAGGCCATATATAGCACTACAGCCACAGTTAAAATAACTACAATATAATCATGCATTAGTCTACCTAGTATCACATTTCACTATGACCTGAATCCAACCATGGCCTTTGTTATTATTTTGATATTGTCCTATTGGTTTCTTTGAAATGTATACTTCTTTTGCCCCAGCAAGAATCATATCGCACAATGTGCATCATGGTAGTTGCAACTCAATCTTTGAAAGCTCATACTCCGTTTTTCTTTTTCTTTTTTTTTCTTTTTTTTATTCAGTGGTATTTTTGAATGAGGTAAGCCATTACTTCAGTGGTGAATAAAAATTAATACATCTTTCTTGGAGAATCAATTCTGTTTCTTTTTTACTAGGAAAGATCGTTCTCTTCATAAACAAAACCTACATCTAATATATTCCCCACAAGATAGTGAATATGATATATGAATAATATATGTAACAAAAAAAAAGGGAAGCCAAAAGCAAAGGGGGAAAATGAAAAGCACATTCTACAACTTTACTCCTCTTGAAATTTAATCATAATACTTTAGTACACTTTCCAGCAATAACTCATCTTTTCAATTGTTAGGAATCCTTGACTAAAGCAGTGATTTCTATGATCAGCATATTGTTTTACCTGTACTAATTAATTCAAACTCATGAGGAGCTTCAACCATTACAAGTACAGGAAGGATTCATTGGTCCAATAATGGAGCTAATAATATGCTAGCACAAATAAAATTTATAATCTAAAGACTATTGTACTATAGTGTTAGTTTACCAAATGAAATTGTGGCAACGCTAAGGGATGAAACTGTTAGTATTATTCATATAACTGCATTTGCTTTTAGTGTCCAAAAATGGTCTATAAACATACATTCTGTCTCGATTATTGCAATTAGTAATTTCAATGAGAAGAATGTTGTTATGTTTTATCCCATAGTAGATTTACTTGATGACCCGCTAAAAGCAATTGGCTTCTTCACTGCAGATTATGGCTTTTTCTGTCATGGACAGGTTTCATAATTGCCTTTAATGATTAAATATTTGAAACAACATCAGAAGGAAAAGATTCCCTAATTAAGAAATGTTGTTGTCAACCGTGGATTCTTAACGTTTCTCGTCCGGTTTGATCCCCAATAATTACCTCCTAATCCTTTTGTTACATGTTACAATTATTTTTTCTTAATCAACACAACGTGCTTTGCTTTTCCTTTTTCCTCCTTTCCCTAGTCAACAGTCCCTTAAATAACAACATTCTTCTCGTTGAAGCTCAAGCTTTCATAATGTGCTTGATCTGGAATAATCTTAGAAGCGAGCGAGCCGCCTCTACATGTAATTTTCATGAATCATTTCAAGGTTTTAATCAGCGTGTCGTGGGCATGAAGCAGTAGTTCAAAATTTAAAAAAAAAAAATTTTAAAAAAAATGAAAATGCAGGGTGAACATGTTTAATTTCTTACTTGTTTCCTCTGATCTTGAACCAAGTCTCAGCACATTGCTTGTGAGCGGCGGCCAAATCATCCTTACAAGAACAACCCAACACGATGGCGATCCCCGACTCCGGCGCGTTGCTCTCCAACCCTAGGTGACAGATTCTGCAATCCTTCTCAGTTTTCTCCAGATTCGCCTTTGCCTCCGGACTCCCGCGCTCCAAATCAACCTCCGACGAGCAGTCGGACGCGCAGGAACTCCTGCAGAGCTCATCGACGCCATCGATCTCGTTGCTCGAAGCCCCCGAGCATCGGAACTCGTCGTAGCTCGTCCGTTACAGCTTCTAATTGATGGGCGAGCTGCCACGATCCTGTCGGTCGGGACCGTCGCGCAGAAACAGAGCCGTCGCTCTCGCCGGCGGCGGAAGCACGGTGGGGCCCGCACGGTTCCTCTTCCTTCATCACCATTAATTTCCTGAAGAAATTTTTGAAGCTTTAAAGCAGCAGAGTGTAAGGAAAGAATTTTCTTTTGTGAAGATTTAAAATGCCGAGCAAGATGCAAACTTGACTTACAATGGAAGAAAAGCCCTTGAATATTAGAATTCAGAGGGCGAGATGGAATCTTTCAGATTTGAGCAAGGAGCATCAGGATCAGCGGATAACCCCATTAAAGGATTCGGACTTTGAGGAAATTTTTTGGAGAAATTGGATTCTGGGTCACCGGGTTTAGTTTCTTCAACATAAGCTAGTATTAAAAACCCAAAAAAATAAAAAGAAAGGAAAAAAGCGAAATTTCCTTAGAGTTTTTTCATCAAGTGAGCAGGCAGGAGAAAACTCAAATTTAGCAGTAGTAAAGAAGAAGAAATCTACAGTAGAAAAATCATGGGACTGTCCGATGACCGAGGCGCAAGAAACAGCAAGGAAAAGAGAAGGATTTATATAGCCAAAAGCACTGTTTTTTTAATGAAAAAAAATGTTTACATAACTGATAACTATACTGTGGCTTGTATTAATATAATGCAAATAAATTATAAAGGACTGTGTGGAGTCAGAAAACCTACTGACTAGTGTTACAGTATCCATGGGTCTTTGTCTGTTTGTTTAGTGTTTACCATCTTTTTCCTTCTTTTTTTAGTCTCAGATTGTCACTTACGTTACCTAACACTGTTGATTTTTTTCTAAAACCGATTTTCTTCCTTGGATTAGAAAGTTATTTCAGGATATATTTCCTGGAGACATTTTTCCTCAGGGTCTGCGCATCTAATATGTATTTTCTGTAAAAATATTGAAATTGTTGAATAATGGGCGTAGCCTTTTTCATTGGTATTAGGAGATATTTATAGGATTACAAGAGAATCAATTAGTTACATAAAATCTAAAACTACCTAATTAGTTACATAATTCTTGAAACTAAAAGGGATAAGTAAGCTGTCGAGATATTTACAGCATATCATACAAAAGGAAAGAATCACAGGACGATGTCGACTGACATCGCATGACGTGTCGACTGAGACCGCCTTTCGTGTCGACTCAAAGGGTGTCGACTCGAATGGACGCGTCTCGTCTCGTCTGGTTTGGTGTCGTCAGAGCATGTCGACTGACTCCGTAGGATGTGTCGACTAAGTCGACTAAGACCGCCTTTCGTGTCGACACAAAGGGTGTCGTCTCGTCTGGACTCGTCTGGTCTCGTGTCATTTGGTCTGGTCTGGTTGCAATTCCTTAATATGCCTCCGCAAGTTGGAGCTCCTTTAGGAGAGACCAATCTTGATCAGCAAGTTATGAAAACTCGTGCGGGGTAGTGGTTTGGTGAGTGCATCAGCTAGTTGGTCCGTGGAAGAGACATGAGTGACTCTTAAGATGCCTTCTTGGACTTGTTGTCGAATGAAGTGAAAGTCGAGAGCAACATATTTCATTCGAGAATGGAAGACTAGATTGGAGCAGAGATTTGTTGCACCCACATTATCACAGTAGATTATCGGTTGTTGTGATGATGTGAACCCAAGCTCACTGAGAAGAGATGTGATCCATCTCAACTCGACAGCTATCAAAGTGACCGACCGGTACATGGCTTCCGTCGAGAAGTGAGCCACAGTTCGTTGTTTCTTTGAACTCCAGGATATCGGGTTTCGACCAAGATATATAATGTAGGCACTGGTGGATGTGAAGTCGTCTTTGTTACTTGCCCAGTCGGCATCTGAGTAGGCGTGGAGAGCGAGAGGTGATTGACGATATAACATGATGCCGTAATCAATGGTGCCACACAGATATTGGAGAAGTCGTTTGGTGGCGTTCCAAGAGTCTATAGTCAGACGATGCATGTATTATGAAAGTTTATTGACTACATAGGCAATATTCGGACGAGTGAGGGAGAGATATTGAAGACTCCCAACTATAGCTCAGAATTCAGTTGGGATAGTAAGGGTTGTACCCGACTGAAGTGTAAGGACGGGCGAGGTGGCAAGTTGAGTTGTAACAGTACGAGCATTAGTCATCTTTGTTCGAGCCAGCAAGTCGACAATGTATCTTCGTTGTGAGAGGAGAAGACCTTGAGGGTGAGAAACAGCTTCAACTCCAAGGAAATAGTCAAGTGGTCCAAGGTCTTTGAGCGAGAAGCGATGTGCGAGCACCAAGATGAAGTTCTGAACTGATGCTGCATTATTACATGTGATGATGATGTCGTCAATGTAGACTAGTAACATGATTGTGATGCCATTTCATTTAGAATGAATAGGGAGGCGTCGGCAACTGAGTTCGAGAAGCGATATGCAAGAAGGAACTGTCGAAGCTCATCGTACCAAGCTCGAGGGGCTTGTTTGAGGTCGTAGATCGCCTTTCGCAATCTACAGACGTGATGTGGGTTGTCAGCATCAACAAAACCTTAAGGTTGAGCCATGAAGACATCTTTAGTGAGGGTGCCTTGTAGGAAGGCATTTGTTGACATCGAGTTGACGAAGATCCCAACCTCGGCTGACGGCAAGCGAGAGGACAAGACGAACTATGGTCAGCTTTACAACCTGACTAAACATCTCATGATAGTCCACTCCTGGTCTTTGGTGAAACCCCTTTGCCACTAAGCGAGCTTTGTGCCTGTCTATAAAGCCATCAGGTAAGCGCTTAAGTCGAAAGATCCATTTATACCCCATAATATTTTGCACACCATTGGAAGGTACCAATTCCCAGGTGCCATTATGAACCAAGGCATCAAACTCCTCAGACATCGCCTGTCACCATTTGCTATCTTTGATAGTCTAAGTTACACATGTGGGTTTAATATCTATGGCAAGTTGAGCAAAGAGGCTAAGTTTGTTGATAGGTTTGTGAATGTTGTTTCGGGAACGGGTGATGATAGGTGAGGTGTGGGTCGAATGTGGTGGTAATGGATTGTCTGAGACTTGGATAGGTGGGGGTAATGCCAGGGGAATGCCTGGCAAATTGCTGGGTGCTGGTTCAGGTATTGGGGCATGTAGTTATGGAGGCAAGGTGTTTGTGGGGGTAGGTGAGGTTGGAGGTGGGTTGGGAAGAGGGAGAGGGAGGGTGAGAGGTAATATTTTATGTTCTTCCATATCCGTTTGTGTGTTGGAGTTGACGGGCATGGAGTCGCTGGAACAAGCTTCGGATGATGTGTATGAATCCGGGAGAATGACATGATGTGAGATCCAAGTATCATATGTCGACTCATCGGGGCGAGCGAGATGCGGATTGAGTTTAGACATGGGAAACACGGACTCAACAAATTGAACATGACGCGAGATGAAAGTCTTTTGAGTTTGTGGATCAAGACATATATAAGCACTCTGTGTAAGAGAGTAGCCAAGGAAGGCATAAGGCGTGGAGCGACTGACAAGTTTGTGGGGTGAGTATGGACGAAGCCAAGGATAACGCAAGCAGCCAAAAGCTCGAAGCTTGGAGTAGTTTGGTGGCGACTTAAGGAGTTTATGAAAGGGAGATGTCATATGAAGAGTGGGTGTAGGGAGACGATTTATGAGATAGACTGCAGCGGAGAAGGCATATGACCAGAAGGAGAGTGGTAAGACAGCTTTAGAGAGAAAGGAAAGACTCACTTCAACAATATAATGGTGTCTTCATTCCAAAAAAACCATTATGTTCTGGAGTGTGAGATGGCGAGGTGAGATGCGAGATGTCATTTGTGGATAGATATGTCGCCAGTCCAGTGGATTTGACGAGACCCATGTATTTCCCCCCATTATCTGAGTAGAAGGTTACTATTTTCTTTTTGAAGTAATTTTTAACAAGGGCTTTGAAACGAGGAAAAATAGTGGCGACATCAGATTTATGTTTGAGAGGGTAAAGCTATATGTAGTGAGTGAAGTGATCTACGAAAATAATATAGTATTTGTAACCATCAATAGAATAAATAGGCGAAGTCCACACATCAGAATAAATAGTTTGCAGAGGAGAAGTAGACACAATTGATGATTAAGCGAAAGGTAGTTTATGAATTTTATTGCAAAGACAATCATTACAATGAGATTGCTTTGAATTAAATGAATCTAAAGTTAGACCGAATTTAGAGATGATATGATATTGGATTGACTCGGATGGGTGACCACGACGATGATGCCAGACACTAGAAGACACGTTGACACTGGAGTGGGTCGAAAAACGAGGTACGAGTTGCGAAGTCAGCCATTCATACACACCATCTTTAGATTGTCCTTCTAACAGTGTTGCCCCTGACAAAAGGATCCCTGACAGTAGATCCTTCACACGAAAGGAAGATGGTAAGAACTCAATAGACATATTATTTGATTTGCAAAATTAAGATATGGAAATAAGATTTTTTTTTCATGTTAGGAACAAATAAAACATCATGTAATTTAAATGTATGGGAGGATGTTTTAAGAGAAGAGGAGCCAATTTTGAAAATGTGTAACCCAGTACCATCATCGATAATAATGTCGTCAGACCCATCGTATGGAGCATGAAGGGAGAGGTTGTCGAGATCGGTTGTGACATGGTGAGATGCCTCACTGTCGAGAAGCCATGTTGGGGTTTCAATATCTGATGCTGTGGCAACATGCACCTTTGGTTGCCACTAAGATCCAGTGTGCGAGGTGTGAGGGACGCCTTGCGAGGAGGCGGGTACCAGCTAAAAGAGAGGACACTAAGCGATAGTGTGGCCTTGTTGCCGGCATCCTTAACACTTGTCGAGATACGGCCTCTGCTGGCAAACGGGGCTTGCAAAAACTAAGACAACTGTCATCTTGGAGCGGGGGTGTGAAGATTATGCCTTGTTGGACGGGGAGCGGTTTGAACTATTATATCTTGTCAACACAGCGTTAGACATCGCGGGGTTCGGGGTTGAGATGGATTGCGACTGCTGAAGCACGAGTTCCCTGTTGATGAGTTTCTCATGAAGCTCGTCAAAGGAAATGGGGTTGTCCCTGCCTTCCACTAAATCAGCGATTTGGCGATAGTCATCATCGAGACCCTCTAAGATTTTCTCAATGATGTCCTCATGGTCCATTGGTTTGCCGAGTATAGCGAGGCGATCAGTTCGACACTTGACATATTGCATATAATCCAAAACAGATTGTGATCCCTTCGTGACTCGCTTGATCTGGTCCTTGATTTGCTTGATGTGACCAAGTGTCGGGGCGAGGATAGGTGTTAGCAAGAGTCTGCCATGCTTCATGGGAGGTGGTTGCTTGTTGGATGAGAGGGTTGAGAGAGGGGGAAATGGAACCGACAAGGGTGCTAAACAACAGTTTGTCTTGTTAAGTTTAATGCAGAAAATTTGGGTTGTGAGCTTCAACGTAGTTGGTGGTGATGGTGCGAGGAGGACATGGATGAGATCCATCTATGTATTTATAGAGGTCATAGCCGATGAGAATGACCTCAATCTAGAGTTTTCAAGCAATATAATTTGTGGAGGTCAATTTATGGATGGATTGATGGGAAGTGTTGATGAGTTGAAGGTTTTGAGTTGGATTTTCTGGGTTGGGGATGATAGTGATCTGAGAATCAGTCGTCATAATGAAAACTGCAGCTAGGGTTTGCAAAGGAGTGGTGGGAGGAGGTCTAGAACGGCTCTGATACCATGCAAAAATATTGAAATTGCTGAATAATGACATAGCCTTTTTCATTAATATTAGGAGATATTTATAGGATTACAAGAGAATCAATTAGTTACATAAAAATCTAAAACTACCTCATTAGTTACATAATTGTTGGAACTAAAAGGGGTAAGTGAGTTATCGAGATATTAACAGAATATTGTTTTCGTCAAAAGTTGGTTTCGCTGTGGAATTCATTATATCTTCGGTCGATTACAACAAATTCAAAAGAAATAGCCTTTTTATAAGACTTCTTTTACACAACAAAAGGAAAATTACAACTTTTTAGAAACAAACGCAGGATCGTTGTTTGGATCGCTGCTTGCGTGGGATCTTTGCCTGTGCCGGGAGCGCTTTGACTCGTGGACCACCAAATCACAGATTCTAATTGAACCGTGAGGGGTTTAATGATTCTTCCTTCGTTTATCGAAGTAAGAATTTGAAGCGAATATCTTATCGATGTAAGATGTTCACTCTTCTAAAGATCAAGTCAGAGCTTAGATCTCTAGGAATGGCCAAAAGCTTCTTGAGAATGTTTGTGAAGAAGAAAGACTCTCTCTCTTGCTCTAATTCACCAAAACTCAAGGCTCTCTGCTCTAATCTGCTTTGGAAATGCTCAGCTCCCCGTCAATGATGTCCATAGGGGGGTATTTATAGCCTCCTTGGACAATAACTGAAGAAATAGCCAATCAACGACTATCCCTTTGACCGCGACATCCCGGACTGCAGCGGCTACACATAACTACCTCGTAACCGCTGTAGCATCCCCTATAGTAGCCGCGGCACCATGGATTGCCGCGCCCAAGCCGCGGCACTATGAACTGCCGCGTCTTAGCCGCGGCACTATGAGCTGCCGCGCTGTAGCCGCGGCACCATGAGCTGCCGCGCCCACACGCTGTAGTTTGCATTGTTCTGTGAATTCACATTGTTTTATGTTGATTCACAGATCCTTTTGCTTCCTTTGGGCTTGTATGATCTCCCATGACTTAGATACTGATGTTTATCACCTTCTCTTTGTCTTGAGTGATATTTGGATGTCTGTAAGCATTTTTGACGTCTACAAATATCATACAAAAGGAAAGAATCACAAGGCGGTGTCGACTGACACCGTAGGACGTGTTGACTAAGACCGCCTTTCGTGTCGACTCAAAGGGTGTCGACTCGAAGGGTGTCGTCTCGTCTGGACTCGTCTCGTCTCGTCTGGAGGGTGTCGACTCGAAGGGTGTCGTCTCGTCTGGACTCGTCTCGTCTCGTCTGGTTTGGTGTCATCAGAGCGTGTCGACTGACTCCGTAGGACGTGTCGACTAAGTCGACTAAGACCGCCTTTCGTGTCGACACAAGGGGTGTCGTCTCGTCTGGACTCATCTCGTCTCGTGTCGTCTGGTCTCGTCTCGTCTAGTCTGGTTGCAATTCCTTAATATTTTCTTCAGAAATTCCGAATGAGGTGAATGTTGCGTATACAAGGGAGAGTTCTCACTCTATTAGATCCTCACCATTCATAGATGAAATAGGCCAGCAATTTTAGAATTTCACTGTTTTCTTAGGAGTCAGAACTTTCTACTCGTGTGAGTTCTAATGAAAAATGTATTATATAATAGACATGACTAAAGAAGGCGTAAGCTCAGGAATGTATTATATAAGAGACATGTTTAAAGAACGCACAAGCTCAACATTTGATGCGAAAACTATAGTACATGTAAAACTTTAAACTAATATTGTAATATAATTTGTAATTTTACAGAAAATGTGAAAAATATATCCATAAAAAAGATATCTGGAAACTTTCACGCTTGACGACAAGGAAGGGAAATCATAGATTGGTCAAGTCATGATTTGATGGAGAAGCTAATTCTATCCATTGTCATGATAAACAATAAATTAGTGCCCTGATATTATTGGTGAAAAATATCATACTCACGTGTCGATTTAATTTTTGTTTTCTTTTGAGTAAAAATGATGAGTCACTACCCTCCATCAAGAGCTTAGAGCATCTCCAACAATGTCCTTCAAATTTCACCCTCCAAATTGGAATATTCTAGGAATATTTTAATTTGGAGAGTGGAATTTGGAGAGTTGCTCCAACCCACACTATCCAAAAGTTTTCCTTTTTTATTTATTTTTTATTAAAAAAGTCATATAAATTAATAATGTTGGATATAGTTTACATTAATAATTTTATTTTTAATAATTTATTTGGAAAAAAATTTATAACATTATAAATGTGTCGATGGGAGCTTTAAAATGAACCCAATATTAATAATGCAATACAACATATTAAAAAAATAAAATCTGAAATAACAGTGACAAAGCATACATCGATAGAACAAGAAAGCAAATATGAACCTCTAATACAACATACCATAGATCTGAAATAACAGTGACAAAGCATATTGTAATTTATGCTTGTATTTTCTTATGTGGCAAGTTAAATAGATCCTCGTATTTAAAATTTTATGTCTGATACTTATTTATTTAATTTAAAAATTAATAATTTTATAATAATACTAAAAATAAACTAATCTTAGTTTTATTTTAAAGATCTCAACGAGACCTTTCCAAATATATTATAATTTCAAATATTAGATTAATAATTTTTAACTATATTTATTTGAAATTAAACATCTAATTTAAATTACTAAGAATGATGGTAAAGTGGTAATTTTTAAGAAATTAAATAGTTAAAAATAACAAAATTGTAATTAATAAAACATGAATCGTATTATGGAGAGACTCTCCAAATTTTCTCTTCACCCTCCAAATTTGGAGGGTGGAGGGTGAAATTTGGAGATCTTCAAATTTGGAGAGTGGAACAATTTAGAGAGTGGTTGGAGAGGTTCCACTCTCCAAATTTGGAGATTTTACCTTTTTAGAAGCCGTTGGAGATGCTCTAAGGGAACTAACTCGAACGAATACAAAATACTACCTCTTATAAAAGCAATCGAAGCAAAATCGTGCCTCGTTCAAGAGCAGTTGAAACTATATAAAGATGGCTAAGACAAAAAAACAAAACAAAATTTTAGCTCAGCAAAACTGACTAACAATACTAGGGTTAGACACGCACAGGGGTGACCGTGGGCTAACCTGGCCCAATCCGGCATGGGTCACAATCTGGTCCGTCCCGTAGTGAGTCGGGCCCGACCCGGCCTGTTATATACGCAGGTCACGAGCTGGGCTGAGTCTAGCTCCAGATGGCCCACCATTGACCCGGCTCACCATCGACCTAGCTTGGCCTAGCCCGAAATTTTAATTATTAGTGTTTAGTATTTAGTTTTTTTTTTTTTGCAAAATATGAATGAAAGTTATTAACTTCTTGTAGACGTAAGTCTTCCTTCAAAGTCTGAACCACATATATCTTTGTGATTGCAATATTTTTACATGTGATGTTTATCTTTGTATAATGAGCGTGTGTGTGTATATATCATTTTAAATAAAGTATAGAATAGAAAAAATAATTTAAATATAATTTAATAGATGTAGTTTAGAAATTAAAAATAAAAAATTTAGAAAAATGTTAAAAAACCCACTAGCTAACCCACGCCCCATGGGTCATGGGCCGGGCCCAACCTAGCCCGCCCCTTGGTGGGTCGTGGACCGGGTTCAATCACAAACCCGGGATCAGAGAAATAAGCTCGGCCCACTCTGACCCGGGCAGGCCTGGATCAGACTCGACCCGATCTTGAACTATGCGGGCCGGGTCATAGGCCTTAACCAGGCCGGCCCACGCCCACCCCTAAACAAGACGACACATGTACGTACAAGTAGAGACTAGCCGTCGATCATCCTCCAACTTATACTCAGGATGTGTTTGGCAAATTTGAAAATAATGTAGACTAGTTTTGAACTAGCTCTACTTGCCTTAGGTTTTGCTAAACTAGACCTTATTGAACTAGTTGTAACTGAAGCTTAGTTTGGCTACTTTGTAGATTAGACTTTATTTTAACTAGTTATCTTATAAACCAAGTGAGAGTTTGTACATTTCTAGCCTATTTATTGAGCAAAAATAGACCTCAAATGAACTAGTTTATTCCATCTTTTACATTTACCAATCAGGGCTAAGCCTATCAACTCATTTTGTCTTCCACTAACAGTGTGTTTGGGAGATAGACTTGGGGAAAGAAAAGGAAAGGAAGGAAGGAAGGGGAAAAGTTACCCTTCCTTCCATTCCCCTTCATTACACCCCAATTTGGGGTGTAACATTTTGGCTCAAATCCCCCCAATTCCCCTCCTCTCCCCTATTAAATGGAACTCTCAACAATGTTAAAATTAAATTTCTCTTCCTCTCCCTCGCTCTGTCCTTCATCCAAACTGACCATAAAAGTAGTTTATCCAGCCATACCCTTAGCATCATTTCCCTGGCTATTGAATGCGTTCATGTACGCTAGCATTTACCATTATCCAGGAGCCCCGCGTGAACGGGAGCCAATCAAGTAATCTCTACACCGGTACCCCTGTCTTTTTCTTTCCTATAATTAACCGTATATTTATTACAATTTGAATGCTCTCATGAACATTTAACGTTCAGCCTTTGTGCCTTCATGAGTAACAGCTTCCTCTTGAGAAATAGCTATGGAAATTGAGATGTTATATATAATTCGAGGGCTTGGATAAGGACAAGAACCAACCAACCAAAACATCAAACTAGGCTCTTATAGGAGCCTGTGACCAATTTGGGTATTGTTTATTCCGAAGATGATGGGGTCACATGAAACCACAAATGGGACAGAAACTGAAAGCTTGTATTTAAAGCAAAGCTAACGTAATAATAATAGTTGGACCACCCAAATAACTCTAGTTTAACAAAGACAACAACAAAAAAAAAAAAAAATTGTTGAGCTCATAAATTCATCTCGATCGACATAAGAAGCGCAAATGGGGATGTTCTCTATCGTTTTCAGGTTGTGATTCTGTTGCCGATATTATAACTCATGGTTAAAAAAATGGAAGTAAAGGAAATACTTTCGATACTTCACATTTTCTATCGCGTCAAATCTACGGTTGGGTGCATAAAAAAATAATAATAAATCTTTATTTTTTGACAGGACAACGCAGAAGCTATAGCTCTTTTTTTTCTTCTTTCTATAATAAGGAAAGCAACGCACGGGCAACATAATAGTCCCTAGAAGTGATAAACGACTCAAAAAGCACCCAGAGAAGGGATTGATTGGGTTACTCTCCAATTAGTAGATAACTGGAGAGTGTACAATTACGCCTATCATATCCCTCTATTTCAATTTTAGGGGTCAAGATGAACTGATCGTACTACTCTAAATATTATTTTTAAAATCACTACCGTCTTTAAAGCTACTTTTGTGAAAACCGGTATTATAACATGTTGGATTTAAATCTAATTAAATCTAATTTGTGGGCACACATGTTATATCAGTGTGCGTTGCTATCTTTCAGTTGACACGCATAAAGTGATCAATCAGGTAATTGGGTCAATGAGTATTTAAATATGTCATGGGCTAAACGTGCGGGTACTAGGTTATAATTATAATTTGATGAGGGGCCAAATTATAAAAGTACAACAACTATAAATAAGGGGTTATGGTCCCTAATCTATGGTTACATTCTCTATTCTCTTGATCCACATCTAAAGAGATTCTAAAAGGAGAGACCCTCAAGATTAGAAGATCAAACCCTAATTCATATCCTTACAAATCTTAGTTATGGATTCAGGTATTGTTTCCGCTCTCATTGTTGTTGTTTATTCCTTTTGAATTAATCATGGTTTTATAGATTAGATCTCAGATATTTAGATCTATCATAACAGTGCAAAACCTACGTGGTTACATTTTAGCCATGGAAATTATAATATAGAGGTAAGATTGAGGTGATTGGATACTCTCCAATTACTGCCTAACTGGAAAAGATTCGAATAAAAAAAAAAGAGCGGTCAAAGGCTCGTTTTCTCAAATATTGAAGGTAAGAAGGGATTAGGAGAGATTAATTATAGAAAATTTTGCAAATGACAGTACTTATCACACAGGGAATCAGTATCAGAAAACATGCATGGGGACATCCGACAAGCAAGTTACGCATGTGGAGAGCCAAGATTCTGAACAATAACTGAAGTAGAAGGGCAAAGTGCCAAATTGACTAATCTCATATCTTCTGGATCCTGTTTAAAGCCAGTCCCAATCTGAGAAGACAAGAAGAAATCCACCATAACATGGAAAACCCTAGCGAGATTTTTTGTAGTAAACAATGCCGAAGTTTTTTTTTTCCCCCCCTTTTCCTTTTGTTTGAGATACTTGGATTTGGGATACAAAATTTGCGAGACAATTGCAAGGGGCTTTTGGTGTATCGACATTTAGATCTCTTGAGCAAGACCCGGAATGTTTCTTTTGTTAACGATGAAAATGATGAAAGAGTCTGAATACGATGAGAACATAAAAGGAAAATTGTTTAATTTAGCTGGCTGGATTACTGTTATGATTAACAGTAGTCCATCATTTCTCTCAAAAAAAAAAACATAAAAGGAAAATTTCTGTTAAGTCATATTATTAACTTCCTTTGTGATGGAGGTTTAAGGTGCAGTTTTGAATATATATATATATGGCAAATATCTGTTCCTCTTAAAATTAAGATTCTTTTAGTAAAAATAACTTGAATACAAAAGGGTTTTTATTCAAAAAGGAATGCTGATGAACAATGTTTGTGTTCTTTGTGATAGAGGTGGAGAAAATAGTAATTACATTTTTCTTGATTGCGTGTATGTGTCATGTGAGGTCAATTTGGAACGCTGTCAAACATAAATTTGGTGTAAAAAATTTTTGTTGTTGATCAGATGGGATGTTTTTATGGGAAAACTTCACGACAAGCCAACAAAAGAAAGAGCGAAAACCGAAAACGAAGGGGAAAAAATACAATCACAAAAATAACGAGATTCGGCAATCAATTGAATTACGTATGTCCTCCTGTAGTTTCTCACAAAAATGCAGGACTTAAACGAGATTTGACAATCAATTTAATTACCTATATCCTCGAAATATAATCTGATCAATATATATCGTCTTAAATTTAGTTCCCATAATCATTACACCAAAACTTCGAAGTTATGGTGAGGATCAATGATTATAATTTTATATTAATTCTAACATGTACCCGCAGGTTAAGCACTCTTTTTTATGGGTCGAAACATGGACTCACGTAGCGGTGTCAATTTTTAGAAAATCCGCATTTAATTCGTGGCCAGTGGGATTTGAACCTGGGTTGCTCTGATACCCATCTTAAATCTAGTTCCCCTAACCATTACACCAAAACTCCAAAATCATAGTAATGATCAAGGATTATAGTTTTATATTAATTCTAACATATTGATATATGATAGAGTCTATCTAGAAGGCTGGGGAAAAACCTACTCCAAAAGCGCGGTAGTCCGTAGCTTAGAAAAACTAGCCTCTAGAAGGGGGGAAAAAAATCTGCACTCTAATTCTAAGATCAAACTACTGTAACTTCAGACTCACACTCGACGTGAGAAATTGAGTTGTAAGTTCAACCCCCATGAGAACTTTGCCAGCGTAGGACCCAACATGTTTATTGTAATTTTTTTTGTACGTACTGTCATGGTCTACAGTAGGCAACTGCAACTGTTTGCTCATTCGCATTTTTGTGGGAAACCGAATATAAATAAGATTTTTAATTTGCGCTCCTTATTCGCATCTTTTTTTTATATATAAGTATATAACTGCGTCTAAAATGACACGCTCATGCAACTGTAACTCCACGCATCAGAAGAGACAAGAGAGAGGGATTCAGCGTTCAAACTACACAAGCAAAGCAACTTTAGCTCTTGTCCGTCTCAACAATGAAAACCCCTGCATAAAGAATCAGAATATGAATAAAGGCGCCTCCTCTTTCCAATCTAAAGGTGCCGTTGCTATCAAAGATGAAAGGTGAGAGCAGGGAGGAGATGATGACTGTAAGAGGAAAGTGTACGGTCGAGCCAAAAAAAGGGAGGTAGTTTTGATGCACTAATTTTTTTTTTTTAAGGTAGCACAAAGATGCTCAAGTCCTTGTTGATGTGGGCTCGCCTGTTCGGCTGCAGGCGGAGCTGTGTTTGCTCCGGAGCCAATAGTTTACAGAAACCACGCCCTACATAGTTCTGTTGAAGTCCAGGAAGTGGCCTACAATCTTGAGTTTTGCAAGTTGCTCGCTGAGACGAGGACAGAGCAACAACCATAAGCAACCTGTGGGTGCTAGAGGTCAAGAGAGATCCAGTGGCATCCGAAGGAACCTGTTCCTATTTTATAAATCAAATTCCTCCAGGCCAGTGATATATAGATTGCTTGCACCTTGGAGGTGGTACGGTCCAGACAAATATTTTCAGACGGTACAAATCTGACAAGCATGCTGACTAGAGAAGTGGGGTCTCTTCAGTGCAGGTCAGATACTCAAAACAGCGAAAGGTTACATACTCTGACCGTGCTCAAGTAATGTGTGCGCCTAGTTGCTTGTGGTATAATGATTCCCAACAGTGCGTGATAAGTTTTGTAAAGCAGATGTGTTGGTAATTCACTAATTCAGCATGAGAATGCCAACGATGTAGAACACATTAATTAAACCTTGTTTCGTGCCGTATTCTTCGTAATGACAACAACATCAACCGGGAAAAAACATGAACACAAAGACCGCATATATAAAAGGAGAACCATACCCATATACAAAAAGAAAGTAAGCAATCCCTGTCCAGCGTGACCGACTCTTCAAATATCATCTTATAAATGTCGAGCGATGGTGAGCACAAACAGGCAGACCACGAAACACATATGTAAGTAACTCTACTTAAATCCTAGCATTGTAGTTCTTTCCTTCGTTTACCAAAGTGATTTTCTTCCGGTTCAAGAAGAACTTGGAAACACTCAGAGAGTAATTGTCACCGATAAATCCAATGCTCAGGTCCAGCATTGCGAGAAAAACACTTGGACTGCTGATTTATGTCCTCAGCTGTAGCCGCAAAGATGCCTTGCATTAGGAAGCACTTCAGATCAGCTTCTCACCTTTCAACAATCTCTTAACGTTAACAACTCCTCTTAAAATGTACTCGCAAAGCCGTTGCTTATGTTTATGTTCCCAAGTGAACTACCATAGTCTCTACTTCCAGTAGTCTGAAACCCACTCTTAAGCCAAGCAATAGCACTAAGATCTGAAGCTACTGCAGCCAACTCATGACTTGAAATGGGTGGAGTCTCAACAAAATCAATAAACTCAGGGCCCAACAAAGAACGTTTAGAACTTTCCTTGTTACTCCCACAACACCCATGTCCACATCTCGATGGAACCTCCGGTTCACAACAAATACAATCAAGTAACTTGCTGGTTCCACTGTTAGATATAGAGGGCTGGAAAAGTGATCCATGTGCTCCAGCTGGCCTAGAGAGTAAAGAACCACTTGATTGACCAGATGCAGGAGAATACATGCTGAAGGCGCTCACTCTCGCAACTGGCCTAAACAAGTAGGGCGGATCTTTAATCTCAGGTTCACAAGACTGAGCTTGATTCTGAATCTTATCCTCACTCTGATCACAAATATTTTCCCTTGCATTAAAATCTCTTCCTTCCACGGGCTTGAAAGAATTAGCATCCCCTAAGGATTGAGTTTCCTCTGAAGATCCTCTAGTTTTGTCTGCACTAGCATCTTCAGGAGAACAATAGGCTGTTCTAGAATGCTCTAATTCAAAGCGTCGACGTTTTAGAGTAGAATTCCAGTGATTCTTTATAGCATTGTCTGTTCTGCCTTCTAAAAGCCTTGCAATGGCTGCCCATTTGTTACCATGGACAGCATGAGCAGCAATAATTATTCGGTCCTCTTCCTCTGCAGAAAGCATGCATGCATATTAGAGTTGTTCAACAAGGATATTGAGGCATCATATGCTAAAACTGAGAAGATGCATTACGTTAAGAGGCGGAGACCTCATCTTATACATAACAATAGATGAATCCAACACCCAATCTTCAAAACATGAAATATCCAGCAACTTGGTAAATTTCTGAAAGTTCTGATTACACACTACAAGCACACAAGTGTACATTTCTACAAAATGCAGCTTAAGAAAAAAATAATATTTTTGGAATATTTCAAAATAATTGAATGCTACAAACATCAAGCTAGTTGTTCAGTATTTGCTAGATTTATCTAACCAAGACCCCTTTCATACCTGGCTACGTAATTCTCTCCAATCCTAGTACTCCTCTTTTCTACTAGAAAACCGACATGATGCTCACTTCACATACTTGTCTAAAAACATCATACTAGTTTTATATCTTCTCGGAATCAATATGATACTATGCAACATGTATGTATGTGACCATCATCTTAATCCTTAATCCATTAGAGTTGCTTCTAATAATGTGCTTGAGCAGGCTCAAAGCATTAACATCTTCTAACTACCTCTAATACGCTCCTACTACTAGTTTCCAATAAGAAAGGGGTACCATTTCGATATATACTACAGAAATCACCTCCACGTTTCCCCGTTCATTTATTCTTTGGGAAAACCAGTGAGCTTTAGTTTATTGATAACAAAGAAAGCTAAACTTTCAAATTTATAAGTACATGGGGATTGAAGGATGAGATTAAACTAGAAATTTGCGTAATGCCTCCTACTTCTGTATAGCGGCAACTAATCAAGCAACAACTCCACAAAATGTAAAGCACTCCCCTTAAATCTTCATAAAGTCTGGTTCTTTGAGTTGAAAACACGCTTGTTATCCAAATCCGCAAGCGATTGCAACGACCGTGCAATCTCATTTGTTTCTTTTATTAACACCATGATGATGAAAAACTCTTGCTTTCCTCAAGTCACCCACTCAAGTTGACTCAACCATTACCATTCTCTACTAGTTCGAAATTTCACACCCAACAAAGACTAACAAAAAGATCATCCAATTCTTTAGACAGCACATTCCATTATCATGTCAATTACTAGTGAACCATCGATCAAAAAAACAAACTTTAAACACAACAATTCAAAAAATTACAAACATCAGAGTGATTTTTACCAGTAAAAGGCTTGCGCTTAACATAAGGAGCAAGCTGATTACACCACCGAAGCCTGCAAGACTTCCCCGATCTCCCGGCGATCCCTCGAGCGATCAAGCTCCAATTCCGAGCTCCGAACTTGCTCACAAGCCTGCTCAGCACCGCGTCCTCCTCCGGCGACCACGGCCCCTTCACTCTGTCCTCCGCCGCCGCCGTCGCTGCTTCATTGCTTCCGTTGGCCAAATCATCGTCGTCCGCGATCGTGATAGCATCAGCAGCAGAAGCAGTAGGAGTTGATGCGATCATTGATCCTTCAGGTCTGGGTTCTTCCATCTTCGATCAAAACCAAGAAATTTCTCGATTTTGATTCTTTTTGGTTTTTTGAGATTTTTTTTTATTATTTTAGTTAGAACGAAGAACCGCCTAACTGTAATTTTTGATCCCGCTGGGGTTCGGTTGTATAGGGCAAATGTCCCGGAAACGGTTCATGTCAAACTCCTATTTTGCCCTTCGATATTTGGCTAAAGACCGATCAGTCCTCTGAGGCCCACCGCCCAAAATCCGTGGACATTTAAAACTTTTCGCAATGGATGGAACCGTATGGGCCTCGGCCCGCCAAATCTCCCCTTGGAGGTCGGGGTGCAAATCGTCAAGCCACTACTCCGATACGGTTCCTACTTGTTTACTAATTACGGATATGGAGACTGATCAAGCATGTGTTGGTAAGAAGATTTTATATTCATGTTTGCTAAAATCAAATATAGGTATAGATATACATGTAGACATATATGCGGATATACATGATGATAAGAAACGGATATGAGAAGATGAATATAGTTCACATGATGCTAGAAAGTTTATTAATGTGTTTGTTATATCTGAGAAACTACGAGTAGATCTCTTGCTCATCAAAATGTTGGATTTAATCTAATAAATCTATTTGTGGGCACATATGATTAATCAATGTGTATTGCTATCTTTCAGAATAACCCACTAAAGTGATCAATTAAGTTGGGTTAATTTGGTATTTAAATAAGTCATGGGGTTATATGTGCAGATACCAGGTTGTAATTGTAATTTATTGAGGGGCTAAATTACAAAAGTACAACATCTATAAATAAGGGGTTATGGTCCCTAACCTAGAGTTACATTCTCTAATTCTCTACACCCCCATCTAGCTAGAGAAATTCGGTTTTAGAGAGAACCCTAAGGTTAGAAGATCCAACACCCAAAATCAAGATCAAACAATGGATTCAGGTATAAGCTTCCGCTCTTTTAGATCCTTGTTAATCTCTTTGAATTAATCATGGCTATATGGTTTTAGATCTCAAGTTTTGATTTAGATCTAACAAGTGGTATCAGAGCCACCTTGATTAATTCTTAGGGATTTAAATTCTATTGGGTTTTTGATCTTAAATCTCTGGTTAAAGATTCAAATTTTTTGGGTTCGGATGAACAGTAATTTTTTTGGGTTCGGATGAACAGTAAATTTTTTTGGGTTCGGATGAACAGTAAAAAATTTTTGTTCGGATAAACAGTAACGAAAATTTTTTCGGGTGAACAGTAACTTTTTTGAATTTTTTGGATTTTTCTTTGATTTTTCCTTCAATTTTTTCCAATTCTGGATCTGTTTTGAAAATAAAAATCAAAGATTTTTTGTGTTTGACGGCGGCGGTTTCAGTTTGAAACCCTAAGGGTTCATGGCGAAAATCAAGGAGGTGGTTACCTCAAACGAACCTCGCGTTCGTTCAATTTTAACCGAGCCAGACGAACCTCGCGTTCGTACTTCAGACGAACCTCGCGTTCGTACTTCAGACGAACCTCGCGTTCGTACTTCAGACGAACCTCGCGTTCGTACTTCAGACGAACCTCGCGTTCGTACTTCAGACGAACCTCGCGTTCGTACTTCAGACGAACCTCGCGTTCGTACTTCAGATGAACCTCGCGTTCGAACTTCAGACGAACCTCGCGTTCGTACTTCAGATGAACCTCGCGTTCGAACTTCAGACGAACCTCGCGTTCGTACTTCAGACGAACCTCGCGTTCGTACTTCAGACGAACCTCGCGTTCGTACTTCAGACGAACCTCGCGTTCGTATTTCAGACGAACCTCGCGTTCGTACTTCAGTCGAGCCTCGCGTTCGAGCTTCAGACGAACCTCGCGTTCGTACTTCAGTCGAACCTCGCGTTCGAACTTCAGACGAACCTCGCGTTCGTACTTCAGACGAACCTCGCGTTCGTACTTCATTTGAACCTCGCGTTCATTATTTAAACGAACATCGCGTTCGTTCCCAAGTTGAACCTCGCGTTCTTTTATCAAACGAACCTCGCGTTCGTTCATTTTCAGACGAACCTCGCGTTCGTGCTTAAGTGAGTCTCGTACTCAATACAGTCGAACCTCGCGTTCGAAGTTAAGGGAACTTCGTGTTCATTATGGTTAAGCCTCGGCTTTTCATGGGTCCACTTTGGTATACTTAATTTATTCAATTAAGTTATGGGCCCTAATTAAGCTGTGAGACCCCAATTAAGTTTTTGGAAATTCAGTTGATTTAAATTTTTTAATTTAAATCTAATTCGGTTTTTAATCAATTATTTAATTCAAATATTATGACACTAAGGTATTAAGGTTGTCTCTCACTCCAATTGATTAATTGAAACAAGAAGTTGCCAAAGTAACCTCTCTTGTGTAGATTGTTCATGAGGAATGTGAGATGTTTTTGTGTATGCTTTCGTGTAAATATTTGTGTAGATTGTTCATGAGGAATGTGAGATGTTTGTGTGTATGCTTTCGTGTAAATATTTAATCGGCCCAAAGGAAGGTTAATATTTATTTAGACTGTATACACATCTGCGATGATAAGCGTGTGACAATTATAAGGTTTACATGTGAATAATGAATCGATCCAAAGATAGTTTCATTATTTGACATAAGTTATTGTCAATGTTTGATCATTGCAACAAGGTATCACTTACAAGTTAATATTACTGTCCAAAGACTTGATATTAATGTTGTGCCGGTATCTTGGATGGGAATTGTCATTTTTATATTAGGGATCCAGATACATCGAGATCGCTCTCGGGGTATTCTTGGATTATCACAAAAGAGCTATATCGATAAGGTACTTAAAAGGTTTGGCATGCAAGATTGCAGACCAGGTGACACCCCTGTTGCTAAAGGAGACAAGTTTAGTCTCAATCAGTGCCCTAAAGGTAACCTTGAAATTCAGGAAATGCAGAAGATTCCTTATGCTTCGGCTGTAGGAAGTCTAATGTATGCTCAGGTATGTACGCGTCCGGATATTGCGTACATTGTTGGGATGTTAGGCAGATACTTAAGCAACCCTGGTATGGATCATTGGATAGCAGTCAAAAGGGTTATGAGGTATCTTCAGAAAACAAAAGATTACATGCTCACATACAGAAAATCAGAGAAATTAGAGGTCATTGGGTATTCGGACTCTGATTTTGCTGGATGCCAAGATAGCAGGAAGTCTACATCAGGCTACATTTATATGTTAGCAGGAGGAGCTATATCATGGAAAAGTGTCAAACAAACACTAGTAGCTTCCTCCACTATGGCAGCAGAATTTGTAGCTTGCTATGAGGCATCCAATCAGGGAATATGGCTGCGAAATTTTGTCACGGGACTGCGCATTTTGGAAAATGTTGAAAGACCACTAAGGTTATATTGTGACAATAAATCTGCAGTAATGTATTCCAATAACAACAGGAGCTCAACTAAGTCAAAACATATTGACATTAAGTTCCTGGTTGTGAAAGAAAGGGTACAGAGTGGACAGATATCCATAGAGCACATTGGGACAAACTCCATGATAGCTGATCCTCTTACTAAGGGACTGCCACCTAAGGTCTTTCATGAGCATACTGCTCATATGGGTGTGGTATTATTTGAGGATATTATGTTTTAGTGGGAGTTTGTATTTGTGGTGCTTTATGTTTGTTTGTATTGTCTGATCAGAATAAAGTTTTCAGTTAAGACACTCTGTTACATTATGTTTGGTTTTGACCTCACTAAGGAGGACCAGTTGAAAATAGACATGTACTGATCACATTGCATGTAATTTTCATGCTGCACATCCATGATTGATCTATATCTTTTGATTGTATTGGTATATGTGACCATTGATGGGTCGAGTCACGATAAATGTGACGAATGCCGCTTTGATCCTATATTGATATAGTCAATGGACGAGATTGTTCGGAAATATCATTTCAGTGATAGCAATTTTTGAGCTCATAAGGTTATACACAGTTTAAGGAATCATATGGTGCCCAAGTGGGAGATTGTTGGATTTAATCTAATAAATCTATTTGTGGGCACATATGATTAATCAATGTGTATTGCTATCTTTCAGAATAACCCACTAAAATGATCAATTAAGTTGGGTTAATTTGGTATTTAAATAAGTCATGGGGTTATATGTGCAGATACCAGGTTGTAATTGTAATTTATTGAGGGGCTAAATTACAAAAGTACAACATCTATAAATAAGGGGTTATGGTCCCTAACCTAGGGTTACATTCTCTAATTCTCTACACCCCATCTAGCTAGAGAAATTCGGTTTTAGAGAGAACCCTAAGGTTAGAAGATCCAACACCCAAAATCAAGATCAAGCAATGGATTCAGGTATAAGCTTCCGCTCTTTTAGATCCTTGTTAATCTATTTGAATTAATCATGGCTATATGGTTTTAGATCTCAAGTTTTAATTTAGATCTAACACAAAAGTGACGTCAAATCTATTATCCTAATGATTAAAAAGTTTACAACTATATGAGTCTATGACCAACATATATTCAGATATTTTGAATACAAATGTGGGTATTTTTCACTACATATTTGTATTTGTAACTAAATATTATCGGAATATATATATACACACACACAAAAGGGAATGTTCATGGTTATTTTCATCGACAAAGCAAAGTTAATAGTATTTTTGCAGAACAAAATCATTTAAATTTCATTGTAAACTTTTAAAACTTACATTATATAAAATTCAGATTCCCATAACCATGGTACATCTGATGCAATATTTCGTGTCAAAAACACTAAACATCGTAATTAAAACATGGACATTAGCATTTGTTTCCCTCCCAAACTCTTTTCTCTCCCCTAGACTACATCCCCTATATACGGTCTCGTAAACTTCTTCTTGAGGTGGGCCCTGGGTTGTTGACTGGATCCCCTATATACGGTCTCGTAAACTTCTTCTTGAGGTGGGCCCTGGGCTGTTGACTGGATCGTGAGCAGGAACAGAAAAGGTAGGCGATGGGGTGAACGTTGGGCCAGCAACTAGAGCACGAGCAGGAGCAATAGATGGACTAGGCTTTGGGCTAGGAAATGGGCCAGGTGCAGCGCCGGAGCTCCGAAGCTGAGTCATTGCCTGATTAGGGTCCGACCAACGAACATGGCAGAGGTCTGGAAGTTGTATTCCTGTTTGCAAACAAAAACCAAGTATTACCATAAGAGTCAGAAAAATGATTAATTAAAAAAAATCCACCTTAACGTTTTTTTTATTATATAACTTTCATCCCATTTTGATTTATTCTAAAAGTAATAAAAGATTTTATTTCAAAAAGATGGTTATTTTCGATTACCCAACCTTGTATATTAACGTTGACATCGTAGAAAAAACATAAATTTTAAAGAAAATAAGACAGAAGCTTAAGCAACTAAAAAAACAAACTATTTTTCATCTACCTTCACCAGCTGCAAGATTATAATAGAGATCAATAATATTAGCGCAATGCTGAAAGCACTCCGGGGAGCATAATCTATCCAGGAACTGAGGCTCAAGCAGCGCATCGGATGAAATTCCCACCGAATTCCTTTCAACTCCACAATCTCTTATACACTGGTCACTCTCAACATGATCGAAGATTCTCCCGACGCCAATCTCTGACGTCTGACATTTGTACTCCGTTCGTCCGTCATCACGTCGATAGCTCTCCAAGACGCATCTTTTTGACGACAAGGAGACGGCAAATGCACATTGATCTTGTGGCAAATCCTCACATATTACACTAGCTGTAGAATGCGAAAACAATTAAACACGATTATTTCGAGAGATCGATAAATGCGTCGCTTGTACATACCACATGTCGATGGGATGAAGAGAAAGAGGGAGAAGGTGAGGACCAAGGGCATACTAGCCATCGTGTTCGGGCTCTCTTTGTGCAATTTCATCCTTAGATTTTGTGATTTTGTTCCTTGGTTTTAGAAGGAATGGGAGGGGAAAGAGGGAGCCTTTTGTTAAGGAGATGAAGAGGTTTGCCTTGTATGAAGGCATCCAAATTTAGGAGAGGCCGATAATCTAGGACTTTAATTGGTAAGATAAACATACGTACGGACTTGTGTTCTCTTTGTTTTAGATCATATATCTAATAGTTACAGCTATTCCCTACGATGAATACAATCCATAGAGATCGTGGTGCTCGTCGTGTTCGAACTGACACGGTCTCTATTGGATTTGCGTTCGCTGGTTACTTACGCCATGTTCCCTCATGCGCATCAGTAATTGGGCCTAACCAGGCCAAATTACTTGATATCGTCAAATAGGCCCAACAAACAACAGGAAGCAAAACTTCCAAGACGGCACCGGTACAGAACCAAAACTTCCAAGACAAAAAAAAGGAAGCAGAGCATCACACGAGCTCTGACCATCAACGAACTCCACATCCATGGCCACTGCCACAATCTCAACCCAACTCCTCTCTAAACTCACCTCCTCCCAGTTGATCTCTCGACTCTCAAGCAATTCTGTTATCACCAAAGAGAATCGCACAGCACAGTGCTGCGAGAGTTCATTGCGCTGCTGTTGAGACTGCAGCATCTGATGCAGAGACAAAGAAGGATAAGAGCACTTATGAGCTGCAGACTTTGACGACATGGTTATTGAAGCAAGAGCAGCAAGGGATTATCGACGCAGAGCTCACCATTGTGCTATCAAGTATTTCCATGGCATGCAAGCAGATTGCTTCATTGGTGCAGCGAGCGGGCATCTCTAATCTTACGGGTGTGCAGGGTGCTGTAAATGTACGAGGAGAGGATCAGAAGAAGCTTGATGTTGTCTCCAATGAGGTCAGATCTTTGAACATTTTATTGTTACAAACGAATAGATCTCAAACAAGCTCATTCCATAGTTTTCCTTCGTAGACTCAGAACACATGAAATAGCAAGTTTTTCGGTACATATGAGCGTGATTAATTACAAATATGTCAAAATGAACGAAAATGAGCAAATATCGTTGATTATTGCCCGTAAAATCGCAAATTTTGCATTACGCTTAGTTAATCTTTCTTGGGTTGAAACAAACAAACATAGACCAAAATCATGGGTTAAGCAATAAAAATCGTAAATTTGTAAGTAGTCATTAATCATTGCCATTGGGTCAAAACGATCAAAAGTTAATGAAAATTAATAAAAAATGAGTTACCTGACAAAAATCACGAATTTCTAAAGTACACATAATTAGTGGACATTAAGTTGAAACACAAAAAATGTCGTTTATAACACATGAAAATTGTGATTTTCGTAGTGTACACCTAATTAATTGTCATTAGGCCCAAAAAGACAAAAAAGGACAAACTTCGTGGGTTTGAAGTCCATGAAATTTGTAAAAATCATTGGTTATGCCCATGAAAATCTTAATTTTTGAAGCACGTATAATTACTTGTCATTGGGACGAAACTAACAAAAATTGCCAAAATTATGGATAATGATCCATCAAAATCGAGAATCTTGAGTATTATTCAAAATAATTAGCATTTGGTTGATTAAAAAATAATGGACAAAAATTGTGGGTTACAGTTCATGAAAATCGCAAATATTAAATTCAAACAATCAATTGCTATTTGGCCGAAACAAACAAAGATGGACAAACCATATAGTCCACGAAAATCACAAATGTTGAAGTAAGTATATTTATTTTCCATTGGGTCAAAGAAAGAAATTTGAAAAAAAATTCATGAATTTCGAAATATGCATAATTAGTTGTCATGTGGTCAAATCCAATGAAAATAGACAAAAATTATAGATTATAGCCCATGAAAATTGTAAATTTTTAAGTATCAAAATTGCCAAAATCGTGGCTAATATCCCATCAAAATTCTAAATATTGAAGTGGTCATAATTAACTATCGTTGGATTAAATGAAATAGATGGACAAATTTGTGAGTTATAACCCATAGAAATCACAAATAAATATTGAAGTCCCCAATATTTATTGTTATTGAGTCAAAACGAAAAAGGACAAAATCATGAACCATAGTCCATGAAATCGCGAATGTTGATGCGCAAATAATTATTTGCCATTGGGTTAAGGATGAAAATTAAGAAAAATCATGAATTACAACCCATGAAATCACAAATTTTATAGTACGTACAATTACTTGCCATTGGTACGAAACAAACAAAAATTAATAAAATCGTGAGCTATAACTCATCAAAATCATGAATTTGTAAGTAATCATAAATAATAGCCAGTAGGTCGAACAAACAATAATGGAAAAATATCATGGGTTATATAGCTTATGAAAATTGTGAATATTAATGTTTACACAATTAATTTATTGAGTCGAAACGAACAAAAGAGGACAAGACCCATGGACTATAGCCCATGAAACTCATGAACATAAAAATACTTATATTTATTTGTCATTTCGTCGAAAAAAATTGAAAAAAATCACGGGTTATAGCCCATGACAATTGTAACTTTTTATGAAAGACAATGTTATTTGTTATTGGATTAAACTAACAAAAATAGACTAAAATTGTGGATCATAATAACATATGAAAGTCATGAACTTTTTCATACATGTGATCAATTGTCATAATTAATTGCCAATGGGTGAGTGAATGACAATGAACAAAACTCATTGGTTATAACCTATGAAAATCACGAGTATTTAAATTTGCACAATTACTGACTACTAGGTTGAAACAAATAAAAATGGAAAAAATCATGGACTATAAACCACAAACAATACGAATTTCATCGTATGCATACTTATTTGTTGTTAGGTCAAAGAAAGAAAATTGGTAAAAATTATAGGTTAGAACCCATCACGAATTTTGAAGTACGTATAAATACCTGTCATTGGGACAAAATGAACAAAATTACCAAAATCATGGGTCATAACCATCAAAATCGCGAATTTATAAGTAGTAGTAAATATTGTTCTTGGGCAGAATGGATGATAATTGACCAAAAACGTGGGTTATAGCCCATGAAAATCGTAACTATTGATGTTCGCACTTTTAATTGCTATTGGGTTGAAACGAACAAAATGGACAATAATCATTAACTATAAACCTGTGAAATCACAAATTTTGAATTACATATATTTTTTGACATTGGGATGAAGAAAGAAATTTGATAAAAACTGTGGGTAATAGTTCATAAAACTTACAGTTTTTATGAAACAAAATTTACTTGTAATTGGGTCCAAAATTGACATAAAATCCTTTGTTATAGATAATGAAAATTGCATTTTTAAGAAATAAAACTTAATTATGATTGGGTTGAAAGCAACAAAAATTAACAAAAATCATAAGTCATATCCAGTAAACTATGTGAATTTTAAAGGTACGCATAATTAAATGTCATTTGTCCAAACAAACCAAAAATTTGACAAAACAATCATGGCTTATCCCATGAAAATTTCTTATTTTGAAGTACATATAAGTACTTGTCATTAAGATAAAACAAACAAAAATTACCAAAATCATAGGCTATAACCCATAAATGGCAATTTTTGTAAGCATAATTGATTAAAATAGGCGAATGAATGAATGGACAAAAATCATTGGTTACTCATAAATACATGACTATTTAAGTTTGTACAATTACTTACTATTAGGTCAAAACGAACAAAAAATGACAAAAAAACATGAACAATAGTCCATAAATATCATGAATTTTACTGTTGGGTCGAAAAACAAAATTTGATAAAAATTATGGATTATAGTTCATGAAAATCGCGAATTTTAAAGAATGTATAAATACTTGACATTTGGAAGAAACGTACAAAATTACCAAAATCGGGGATCACAATCGTGAATTTGCAAGTAATCATATATAATTATGATGGGTCGGATGAATGATAATAGAAAAAAATCATGGATTATAGCTCATGAAAACCACGACTATTGATGTTTGCATAATTAATAGTGATTGGGTCGAAATGAACAAAAATGGATAAAAATCATGAACTATAGCTTACAAAAACCACAAATTTTGAATTACACATACTTATGTCATTAGGACAAAGGAAGAAATTTTGATAAAAATCACAAGTTATAGCTTATGAAAATCATGAATTTTGAAGTGCATTAGGACGAAATGAACAAAATTCACCAAAACTGTGGGTTATAACCCTTCAAAATTGTGAAGTATTGACGTTTAACCAATTAATTATGATTGGGTTAAAAACAAACAAAAATGGATAAAAATCATGAACTATAGCCAAAGTTACATACAAACTTCGTCCAGGCTGTCATATCTATGTCCAAGAGTTCTCGTATCCGTATCCATGTCGGACGCTCCTTGGACACTTATATATGAACATTTATTCAGATGTTTACTCAATACATAACACATGTTTTAGGTTACAACAAGCCTCGTGATACACTTTTAAAACATATATCGTAGACTTACCTCAAATTTATACAACACGTTGGACTCAAGAATGATTCGTTTGAGCAAATGCCTAGTTCATACGTATGATTTTAGATTGTTTGGATATCTAGTTCAAAACACAAGTGGTATGGCAATTTATTATATACTCAATAAAGAAACATAAAAACGGTATAAGAATTTTAGTTCTCATAACATGTGAATCCAAAACAATATCAATTTCATATAGATTATTAATTTTACTATGTATGTATATAGTGGTGTCCCCGTATCCTAACCTTTACAATTTTTCCATATCCCGTATCTGCACCCGTGTCCGTGTCCGCACACGCACCTGTATCCATGCAACATAGACTATAGCCTATGAAAACCCATGAATTTCGAATTATGTACACTTTTTTATCATTTGGATGAAGAAAGAAAATTGATAAAAATCAAAGATTATAGCTTATAAAAATCGTAAAATTTGAAGTACGAACAAATACTTGTCATTGGGACGAAATGAACAAAATTTACAAAAATTTTGGTTTATAACCCTTCAAATATGTGAATTTGTAAGTAGTTGTAAATAATTATCTTTTGAGTAAAATAAATGATAATAGACAAAAATCGCGGATTATAGCCTACGAAAATCGCACCTATTGACGTTCACACAATTAATCACTATTGGGTCGAAATGAAAAAACGGACGAAAATCATGAGCTGTAATCCATGAAAATCATAAATTTTAAATCGCACATTTATTTGTCATTAGGACAAAGAAAATTGATAAAAAACCATAGGTTATATAGCACATGAAAGTCATTTTTTATGAAAAAAAATTAACTATCATTAGGTCAAAAAATAAAAAAGAAATCTTTTGTTATAGACATTGAAAATCATGAATTTTTACAAAATAAAACTTAATTCCCATTGGGTCAGAACCAACAAAAATTACTAGTTAGCAACTCATAAAATTCACAAATTTTGAAGTATGCATATTTAATGATAATAGACAAAATTCATGGTTTATAGCCCTAGAAAATCGCGACTATTTAAGTTTGCACAATTACTTACTACTGGATTGAAATTAACAAAAACGAACAAAAATTATGGATTATAGCCTATAAAAATCACGAATTTAAAAGTAAGCATATTTATCGGCAGTTGGATAGAACAACGAAAATTCATAAAAATCATTGGTTATAGCCTATGAAAATTGTAAATTTTATAGTGCGTATAAATACTTAGCATTATGACGAAATGAACAAAATTTACCAAAATTGTGTGAATTTGCCAAAAGTCATAAATAATTGTCCTTGGTCGAATGAATGATAATGGACAAAATATTGTGAGTTATCGCCCACGAAAATCTCAACTACTGATTTTGCACAATTAATTGCTATATCGCCCACGAAAATCTCAACTACTGATTTTGCACAATTAATTGCTATAGAGTCGAAACAAATAAAAATAGAAATGAATTTCGAATTACTCATCTTTATTTGCCATTGGGACGAAGAAAGAAAATTGATAAAAATCATGGGTTATAGGCTTATATGCCACCAAAATCACGGACTTTGAAGTACGTGTAAATAGTATCATTGGGACGAAAGGAATAAAATTTACCAAAATCGTTGGTTATAGCCCATCAAAATCATGAACTTGTAAGTAGTCATAAGTAATTGTCCTTGGGTCGAATAAATAGTAGTGAAGAAAAATCATGGATTATAGCCCATGAAAATCGCGACTATTGATGTTCGCACAAGTAATCGCTATTGGCTCGGAACTAACAAAATTAGACAAATTATGAATAATAACTCATGAAAATCATGAACTTTGAATTGCATATTTATTTATCATTGAGGCGAACAAAGAAAATTGATAAAAATCATGGATTATCACTTATAATTTTGAATTTTGAAGAACATATAAATACTTGCTATTATGATGAAGCAAACAAAATTCACCAAAATCATGGGTCAAAACCCATCAAAATCATGAATTTGTAAGTAGTAGTAGAAAATTGTTCTTAGGTAGAATGAATGATAATAAACAAAAATAGTGGGTAGAATGAATGATAATAGACAAAATTAGTCCATTAAGATCGCACCTATTCATGTTTGCACAATTAATTGTTATTGGGTCGAAACAAACAAAAATGGACAAAAATCATGAAGTAGAGCCCATGAAAATCACAAATTTCAAATTACATGTATTTATTTGTCATTGGGACGAAGATAGAAAATTGATAAAAACTATGGGTTATAGCCCATAAAAATTGTGGTTTTTGTTGAAAGAAACTTTAAGTTTCATTTGGTCAAAACTACCAAAAATAAACTAAAACCAATTGTAGGCCTAATGCAAAGAACATAGCAAACATTGTGCAAGTTTATGTTTCACTATTGAATATGTAAAGTACAATCAAATATCAGTCTGAAGAAATTTCAGAACAGAACTTGCTTAAACCTAATGCTGAAGTTTACTAGTTTTTGAAAGAGTTGTTCAATATAATATTGATGACAATCATGACATGCACAGTTGTATATACAATTAGCTGTCCTTTTATAAGACTTACTACAGCGGTAGTTTTCCTTCTTTAGGATTAGTGTAGATAACTTAAACTCTGTGTGTGCGTGCGTGTGTATGTGTACAAATTTAATCAAAATAGATTATGATTTCATCTTTTAAGCAAACCAATGTTAATCAAAGCTTAATAACATCATAAAAGAAGAGCAAACAACCCCTGAAGAAGTATGCCAGATGTTGAACAAGACTAACCAACTCAAAATATTGCACTTCTATCAAAATGCATCTATGCTAAGTTGCTAGCACATTTTAAACGTGCAGGTTTTTTCAAATTGCCTAAAGTCCAGCGGGCGAACAGGGATAATTGCATCAGAGGAGGAAGACGTACCAGTGGCAGTCGAAAAGAAAGCTACTCCAGCAACTACATTGTGGTCTTTGATCCCCTCGATGGATCTTCTAACATCGATGCTGCTGTATCAACCGGATCCATCTTCAGTATCTACAGCCCCAATGATGAATGTCTTGCTGACATTGATCAAGACAGTAATGTAAGCAACTAATCATTTTATTCAGAGTCATTTGCGATTTACACAAAAAAGAAATTCACACTTTCAACTTCAAAACCCAAGAGTTTTGTTTTCGCAATTTGATACCCCGAAGCGTAAAAAAGCTGACATTGGTCTTTGTTCAAGAAAGTCAACATAGAAAAGTGAATGAGAAACAAATTTTCTTACCAATTTTAGTTTTTCGTGTTTGGGTGAAGTAAGGAACAAAGTTAGGGCTTAATTTGGGGAATCAAATTGTCAAATTGATGTCAATTTAAAAACTTTTGCGTATCAAATTGCCAAAATAGAACTTCATGGGTATCAAAATTAAAACAGAGAGAGAAACTCCGCGGTACTAAAGTGCAAGAACCCTTACATTTGCGAAGAACATCAACTAATTATTTAAGAAAAAATATGTTGCAGCTTGATGAAACAAAAGAAAGATGTGTGGTAAGTGTATGCCAACCGGGGAGCAATCTTCTTGCTGCGGGATACTGTATGTACTCAAGCTCAGTAATATTCGTTCTGACAATAGGAAAGGGTGTATACGCCTTCACATTTGATCCCATGTATGGGGAGTTTGTGCTGACACAAGAGGAGTTGAAAATACCGAAGGCTGGAAAGATATACGCCTTCAACAAGGGAAACTACATGCTATGGGATGAGAAACTGAGGAAGTACATGGATCATCTTAAGGACCCAGAGCCTACAGGGAAGCCTTACTCAGCTAGGTATATCGGGAGCCTGATCGGCGATTTTCACAGAACACTGCTCTACGGTGGAATTTATGGGTACCCAAGGGATAAAAAGAGCAAGGATGGGAAGCTAAGGTTATTGTATGAGTGTGCTCCGATGAGCTTTATTGTTGAACAGGCCGGAGGGAAGGGGTCAGATGGCTACGGGAGGATACTGGATATCAAGCCTACAGAGGTAAATAGAAACCATCCACAACTTGCTTCGCCAAACTCAGTCTCAATACGGTACGATCTCCAATTTAACGACACGCTGCAATTTTCAAAATGGTCCCATCAAACTCAGGCCCGTATGTTTTCTGAGCCCTGTTTTTCAAAATCGACCTCTTTTTGGCCTATTGACCAAAAAGAGGTCTATTTTGTTAAATATTTAGCAAAAGTGGTCTATTTTGCTAAATATTTAGCAAAAGTGGACTATTTTCAAAAATTCCCTTTCTTAATTTTTATAAACAAGATATTTGCCCTGAGATCATAAGTTCAAATGCTACCAAAAACTTGGAACAGGCATGGGTAACTTCAACATACAACGATCATTTTATTTTAGATATTAATGCAATGGATCTCTTCTCTTATCCATCTAACTTCTACGCGTTTATCGACGACAGATTCATCAGAGAGTTCCTGGCCTGATCATCTCTCTCTCTCTCTCTCTAATTTCTTCATGTTTATCCAACTATAATACCTAACTATTATTTTATTGCTACAAATAGACGCGTGGATCTCACCTCTTTGAATCGCGATCAATCTCCCCTCTTTGAACCAGCCTTGGGCCTCTGATCCCCCAGGCTTTTCCAAGCCTCCCACACCCTGCGTGACAAATTCCATTCGGAATCGAACTCAACAACGAGGGAGCTGCAGTCGATCGGAAATGTTGAGATCTGAAACCGGAAGGAACTGCGCTGCTTCGAACATCTTCTTCTTTGGACCCGCTCCGATTTCTTTGGGTCCGCCACGTCAGCAGCAGCAGGAGCAGGAGCAGGGGTCGAGGAGCTCAGGGCTCCGAAGGGATTGACGGAAGAAAACAAAAGCTTCTCCATCTTTCGCTGCTCCGCTCGCCAACGCTGTCGTTTCCCTTTCCCCTCCTCCCCCTCCCCCGAGGAGGATCCTCTCAGGCTTCACGGGTTTAGCGAGCAACAAGCCGAAAAGGCCCAGTTTGTGGCCCATCTATTGTTAAAATGGGTCAAAATAGGCCGAAGGGAGGGAGAGCATGGGATAAAACGTACACAACGTGGGCCCATTTCTGCGGATTGCTCGCCTCTCTGCAACTCTGACCCGCCGTATAACAATTGTGAAGTAGGAGGTGCATAAATAATTCACTTCTTTTATTAAGGAGATATCTACCTCACTGGTAGACCGGCTAATTTTAATTCTACTCCGCAACATGAATCTTCTTCCAGAGTTGGGAGAAGAAAACAGAAAAGTTTAGAAACCACGGTCACATATCTCAACCAATGCTGACTCTCCCTGAAAGCAAAAACGCACGGATTTCCACAAGAAATTTACACTATGCTCATTCAGTGAGAAAAACAAAAGCTGACAATTTCAGGAAATCCCATTTCCCACCCCCAACAGAGGGCACTCATAATAGAAGAAATAAGAGGTCATACACCAAATTTATGCCAATCCAACAGCATAAACCATACTAGAAACCATCTCACTCATAATAGAAGAAATAAGAAGTCATACACCAAAGTCAAAACATATATATTCCCATGACATACCAATATCCTAAACTAAGAACAGAACAGAACAGAACAGAGCAAGCAAATTGTAGCCCATACAACAACTTCCAACAACAAATACGAAGTAATAATACTCGGAGCATAAACTGGCAACAGGAAGTTGCAGCAGCGGGCGGAACTCACTGCTCATACATCTCTTCTCCAACATCCTCATCCTCATACTCTTCTTCATCAGCAGTCGCATCCTGATACTGCTGATATTCCGAAACCAAATCGTTCATATTACTCTCAGCCTCGGTAAACTCCATCTCATCCATACCCTCCCCAGTATACCAATGCAAGAAAGCCTTCCTCCTAAACATAGCAGTGAACTGCTCACTTACCCTCCTGAACATCTCCTGAATCGAAGTCGAGTTCCCAATGAAAGTCGAAGCCATTTTCAACCCAGTGGGAGGAATATCACAAACAGTCGATTTCACATTGTTAGGAATCCACTCAACAAAGTACGAAGAGTTCTTGTTCTGGACATTGATCATCTGTTCATCGACTTCTTTGGTGCTCATTTTGCCTCTGAACATGGCTGAGGCTGTTAGGTATCTACCGTGTCTTGGGTCAGCAGCGCACATCATGTTCTTGGCATCCCACATTTGTTGAGTGAGCTCGGGTACTGTCAGAGCTCTGTATTGCTGGGAGCCACGGGAGGTCAACGGAGCAAAACCCACCATAAAGAAGTGAAGACGAGGGAAAGGGATGAGGTTGACAGCCAGCTTGCGGAGGTCAGAGTTCAGCTGACCAGGGAACCTGAGGCAGCAGGTTACTCCAGACATTGTTGCAGAAATCAGATGATTTAAGTCTCCAACTGTTACAAGGAATGACAAATACAAAGTGAGACAAGTATCTCTAAACAAGGGTTATTTGCCGATTTGGCACAAATGTTTATCTATTTTATTAGCATGTATAATCCTGGCCCTCTGACGCCGTGTTTTTCCCCATTAGATTTCATTAAGGTATCAGGCGATGGTCAAAGTTAGATGTTTGCTACCTAGTGATTCTAACTTGAGTTCTCACATATGGCCTGATACATCGGGTATATCTGAAAGTAATGCTTTAAACAAAGAGATATATCACAGATTTGAAAGAGGTTTTGCTTACAGCTGGGCGTTGTGAGCTTGAGGGTCCTGAAGCAGATGTCATAGAGAGCTTCATTGTCCAGGACCATACACTCATCAGCATTCTCTACGAGCTGGTGAACTGATAAGGTTGCGTTGTAAGGCTCCACCACCGTGTCTGAGACCTTGGGAGAAGGGAAGACTGAGAATGTGAGCATCATACGATCAGGGTACTCCTCTCTGATCTTTGAGATGAGCAGGGTTCCCATCCCCGATCCTGTTCCACCTCCAAGGGAGTGACATACTTGGAATCCTGAAATTTTACCAAATAGCAAAGTTTAACCGGATGAAATGGCTAACCATACATTAACAGATAAAAGATACCAATGTGCATCAACAGGGAAGGGTCTACTTGCGTTACCGATTCATTAAAATAATAGATTAGACCATGTTCAACATATGCACTCCCCATGACTCCAACATTTCCCTTGGGAGCACAAATTTGAAAGACAGTACAAAGTTTTACAGAGACCATTGAGCATCATCAAAGCGTAGTCCGAAACTTATGTTAATGTTTCATAGCATGAATTTATTAAGACGCTATTTGTTAAACCTACAGTACTGTTCAGCAAAAGGTAAAAATATCATACACCTCACAAATAGCAGCATAGACCTCATAAAACCACACAAATACCTTAATACGTAACAAAATTCAGAAAACCGAGTGAAGATCTAAGCAGTCAAATCATCAAACGCCTTGAGCGCAATTAATCGAAAATTCTAAATGCCCGAACCGCGATATAATGCATCAATTTTTAGAGATATTAACTGGATGGTGACAAAATTTAAACATCAAGCTACTTCAAAACGTGAATTCACGCCAAAGTAAGAGCAAGTGCAGCAAGCTCCCAGTTAGGAGTCCTAGTCAGCAAGCTCTCAAGAGCTCTCAAGCATTTTAGATTAAAAAATTAACAAATTAAGTTTTGGGAGGCACTCCTTTTTTTATGGAGCTCCAACAAGCTCCTAGTTAGGAGCTCCAACAATATCAAAAAACCCCTCTTCTATTTTCATAACTCAACGGTAAAAATTTTTTTCACTCAATGGTTCATTTTCTACCCTCAACGGTTCATTTTTTCACTCAGTCTCATTTATTACACTCAACTGTTCATTTTTTCACTCAACTGTCATTTTCATTGTGAATAAATTCCTCTCAACAACGCCAAATCCCCAATTAAAAAATAAACTTCATCCTCTCCCTTCGACAGACAACTCCACCCCCAAATCCTTTCCTTCGACCGAACCCAACCCCAAATCATCTCCGACCCGACGCAACCCCACCCCAAATCCACTTCGCCGCCATCATCTCCGACCCGACCCGAACGCCGCCATCATCTCCAGCGTCGGCATCATCACCATCGTCATCGGCACCCCAGTCTGAGGCCTCTTCGCCGCCAGAATCATCCCTGCGCTCCACAAACTGGTAAGGGGTAGTTTTGAGGGGGGTTTTTGTAAATTTTTGGCAGTTGGGAGCTCCCAAGCGCTCCACAAATTTGTGGAGCGCTTGGGAGCTCCCAAGCTCTCAATGTCCACGTCAGCCACATAGGCCTTGAGAGGGGGCGCAAGGAGCTCCTTGGGAGCTTGCTGGAGGGCTTACAAACTTGACTTCTGCCACATAGGCCTTGAGAGGGGGTGCAAAGAGCTTGCTGCCCTTGCTCTAAGAACATACAAATACCAAAGCACGTGACAAAATATCAAACACCTTGAGAGCATCAATTCAAAATCCTAAATATCTAAGACGACTTACAACACACCAGATCTTTCAGATCTAAATCCGACAGTACCAAAAATTAAGCATCGAACTGCTTAAAATATCCATAATACGCCTACGCCACCCAAAATCACACAGAACTAATAAGCATGTAAGTAATCATACCAAAAAAATATGAACATATCTCAACTTCAGGTCTAATCATTTCGAGATCTAGCAAAGAAACCATACCTTGCAAGCAATCACAATTCTCGGCCTCCTTCCTCACGACATCAAGAACCGAATCAATGAGCTCCGCGCCCTCAGTGTAGTGCCCCTTGGCCCAGTTATTCCCAGCCCCGGACTGGCCAAAGACAAAGTTATCGGGCCTAAAGATCTGGCCATACGGCCCGGATCTGATCGAATCCATCGTCCCCGGCTCCAGATCCATCAGCACCGCCCTCGGCACGAACCGGCCGCAGCTCGCCTCGTTGTAGTACACATTGATGCGCTCGAGCTGCAGATCTGCGTCTCCGGTGTATCGTCCGGTCGAGTCGATGCCGTGCTCGGCGCAGACGACCTCCCAGAACTTGGCGCCGATCTGGTTCCCGCATTGGCCCCCTTGGATGTGGAGGATTTCCCTCATTTTCTTTTGACGAGATCTGGAGGGCGAGGGTAGTTAGGGTTTTTCCTGTTTCCCCTTTTTCGCCTTGAGGACGGAGGGGTAGGGGGAAGGGAGCGACTGGGGCAAGTTGAGGGGGAAGGGCGGGGTTATATAGCGAGGGAGTGGGGTTTGGAAATGGACGGCTGGGATTTAGCGTGGGGAACGGTAGGGAGAGAGACGGTAGGATGCGGAGGGAATTTGAATTTCGAATTTTGAATTTTGGGGGGTTATTACAGCTGGATATTAGTAACGGACGGATAGGGAGCAGGAGGATGGATGGTCAAAGCAGCGAGCGGTTTTAGCTGGAAAAGTGACTAAAATAGGCTTTTGGCCGGATTATAAAATTTGGTGCTCCTAAAATATAATTTTATTTAATTTTTATTTAAAGGGCAAAATTGTAATTTTCGATCAATATTTCTTACCCCCGGATCAGACCCGTGTCTTCAACCTCCGCTTCCTGCTCTCCGAATCCTCCAGCCTCATCAAAGCAACTGCTTCTAGAAACCGCGACGGCGATCTCGGAGAGCAACCTCGAGGTCGCCGCCGCGAATCTCGCCGCCCTAAAACGCGCGGGGAACCCCCGCGGCGACCCAGACCAAAGGCTGGCCTTAATGATGATCTCCGCTCTAATCGCGCGCATAAACTCGCCGCCGTCGGCGACCCTAACCCCGCCGGCTTCAGAGCTCTGCAGTCTAGAACACCAAACAGCGATCCAGATGCTCTACGACGCTTCCCCCATCTTCAAACTCGGCCACGTGGCGGCCAACTTCGCGATCCTCGACGCGGCAAGAGATCACCCGAAGATCCACATCGTCGACTTTGATCTGAGCCAAGGAGTCCAGTACGCTTCGTTGATTAACGCCGTCTCCGAGAGATCCCGTCACCGCTCGCTCACGCTGCTAGTGAACATAACTGCCGTTTGCGACCCAACTATGCCGTACAATACTCCGAGCACGGTCAACAACCTGAAGATCATCGGCGACAAGATCGTCACGCTGGCAAGCCGGTTCGGAGTCCCGGTCCGGTTCAGCGTTTTGAACCGGAGGGCGTCGGAGCTCGAGCGGGCGTCGCTCGGGTGCGAGGCCGGCGAGTGCTTGGCGGTGTATCTGTCGTTCGCTCTGTCGAGGATCGCCGACGAGAGCGCTTCCCCGGCGAACCCGCGGGACCAATTGCTCCGGCGAGTGAAGTCTCTCGGAGCCGACATTGTCAAGCTCGTCGAGCAGGAGATGAACGCCAACACCGCGCCGTTCGCGACCCGGTTCGGTGAAGCCTGCGGTCACTACGGCTCGGTCCTCGATTCGCTCGACGCGACGATGAGCCGGGACGATCGGGGCCGGTTCAGGATCGAGCGTGCGCTCGGTCGAAAGGCTAGCAACTCTGAGAAGGGACACACCTTTGTCTTGAAGGCAAGCTGCAGTGGCTAAGCCAGATGGTCCTGCTCCGATGATAATGGGTCCAGGAACCCAAAATTGCTTCGGAGTTGATTCCACATATCCAGCAAGTGGCTCATTAAGATTGAATTCTAGAGCTGCGCACGGGTTTTCGTTTGTAGATTAGTTGGCTATAGAGGAGTAAGCAACTGATGACTTGGAATCAAGGAATATTGTAGGAATTGCAAGTGGGTTTCAGATTCTGAGGCTAAAATTCTATTGCAAACTGTGGTGGCTTCAGTTGTGATTGCAGGAAATAAAGGCGGCATGAGGAAGACGGTGGCAAATAATCTAAATATAACTGCCCCTCAAAACCAAATAAATTACCAATTTGGGTGTGGTACTTCACGAAACCGATCATAGCGTTTTATGGGGAAATAAGAGAGCGACAATATCGGACACTAATTACCATTTGTGCCATGGGTACTCCAAAATTGATTTTTTGGAGCACCGAAGTTGTCAGCTTATAAAAATTGGTGCGATGAATAGTTAAACCAGAAATAAAGGGCAAAAAGGTCAGCGCCAGAGAAATTATAGAAGGAGATTTAATTATGGAAAGTTGTTAATTAGGCGTGATGACAAGTTTTGATGACGGCTTTAGGAGAGTTGGATTTGGTTGAAGAAATTTGTTAATCATGTACGGCTTCATATCTAGCAAAATGTTCGCTTGTTCCTCGTCAGAAGATTAGGGGCATAATATCTTTTGAGTCATGTATCGGCTGTTGTTAATGTCCAGCAATATGTTCACTCTTCTCCCTTGTTCTGTTTTAATGGTAGCTCTATAGTTTTTTCATATTAGTCCCTTACATCTTTAGAATTTTGATATTAGTCGATATGATCTCTGAAGCTTACCATAAAGAATATCCAAGGAAAATGAGTTGAAACATGAACAAGATTTCAAGAACCAGGTGACTGAACTCCACGGGCTTCTATGGAGTTCAACTTAAATAGTTGATCAGAGAACCAACAAGTTCTCGATTAGTGCATCCACTTTCAGCACCAGCCAGTCTTGGTATCTATGTAAAGACCATCAAATCCTTCTGTGAGATTGAAAGCAAGAACTAGTTCAGGAACGCAACCTTAGTAATTTCAGAGATAAATCCTTCGTAGCAGATAAAAGATTTTTATACTAATGGAGATGATGAAATAAAGCTGACGTAAAGGATGGAAGAAAGGGAGCCTAAGAAATGAAATTACTCGAGTTAGATTAGTTCCGAAGTAACCACTGACTACTCTCGATGATTTCCAGGTGAGTTCTCATTTCAACCTTAAGAGAGTTAGGAAATGAATGTTGTTGGGGCTTACACAAGTGGGGGGTACTTTGGCAATTAGACACCCATGGTTAGTCTGATTGGGAGTTTTCAGTTTTGAATGGAAAAATTAACAGAATGACTGATATTAACACAATAATAAAAATTGAGGGACTAATATGAACATATGAAGATTTGAGGGACTATGTCAAAATACCCATAACGTAAAGGACTAATATCTAAAAATATCGTATCAGATATTCCTCCTTTCAGAGGTTTGTGCTCTGACAGCATATACCCTATACACACGCGTGCGATATCCTCGCCGGTAATTGAGATCATGCTCAAACACGCATCAGCAAATACATAAAACCTTGCAACTTTATCAGATAAGAAGATATTGGCCCTAAAACATTTGAGAATTTTCTAATTGTAGCTGCAACTGTGCCAATCTGAGCGATAATCATAATGGGGAGCTAACTTCCTAAGACAAAACGGTGAACGTTAGGCATCAGTTATTGCAAAATTGAAAATGAAGAGCAAGCATCATCGCCCACGCATTACTCCCAACATTCGATCAAGAATCCAAAATTACATCAATTTCAATGCGACACATTCTAGTCGCCATTGGCAAGTCACAAGGTATACATCGGCAAGTCACAAGTGGAATACCGCATGAACTTCCGACCAAAACAAATGGTATTACAAGTCTTGGAAATAGATTTGCAAGTAAAATTCACTTTATTAAGGTCAACTATTACAACAGAGTCTGCTAACAACGACAACAATTAACCTCAACAATTAACCACGCCTGTCTAAAGAATAAATACATACAAGAAAAGGAAAAGGATAAAAACTTCACCACAACACTTAGGACTAGACATTTGCGAGCACATGTTGCACACAACTCCTGAGAACAAACATTTGAAACACCCAGAAACAAGCTAATGCGAACAACCACATCAGATCCAGAAGTTTCAGGGTCAATCTTTGTTTCAGCAGTAGATTACAGAGCCAGAAGCAACAATCTGAGAAATATAAAACAAAACCAAACCAAAAAGAGAGAGGGGTAGAGAAATAGGGAAAAGGCTTCTATGATGGCGTGTAAGTCATAGGTAGCAGGATGGTGAACTGCATTTTATACATGTATTTTGGGGTAGTGAACAAGGATGTATTCATGGCTAGAGAAAAGAAAGAAGGAAATACTTCAAGTTATCCTTCTTACACTGTTTCAAACTAATCTCTTCACTTAATATACAGGGGTGTCTGATTTCCTGTAGCAATTTTTACTAGCATGTATGATTTACCTAGAAATAAATGTACTAACGGTACATTCTTACATTGGACAGACGTCTTTGCATGGAAGTAGAAGTCTAACCAACAATTGGAAGTTAGGAAAGTTTGGGACAAAAACTAGCAATTGACATAAAAAATGCTATCAAGCGGTTATCAAAGGATATACAAATTATCATATAGTTCCTACTAATTAGCAGGCAAGTTCCTTGAAGAAAGTATATACTAACAGAAATCAAACAAACGCGTTTTTGGAATAATCAGTAAGAAGGCATCTCCAACATTCACCTTCTTACTGAAGGAAGAAAGACCCATTTCTAGGGCTTTATAGCATAAAGCTCGCCTTCTTACTAAAGAGAGATCGACCCTCTTCCAGCGCTTTATAGCATAAAGCCAACGGTAACTAATAGAAGAGAATGAGCATTAGTGCCCATCAAAAATCCCTTCTAGAGGGAGAACCAATAAAAAGTTATCAGGAGATAGACAGCTTACTTAATATTTCAATAAAGTGAAGTGGCAAGGCCTCCTAGTCTTGATATTGAAGTATATTATTAGTCTTAACCAATTGAACAAAAACTAAAAGCAAAATGGATTGCATGCCATACAGATGCCACTAAGAACTAATCTGTTCGCGTCGTGTTTATTGAACTCTTTTCATGGTTTACTATCAACACAATTCGTGTTGCATAGTTAACCTTCAAATTATTTGAATTACAGGAAAAAATGAGGGAAGAGAGCAAGAAATATACATGGTTACTTATCAGTTAGGATTTGCCACAATGATCATTGAGGTCACTATATAACAATGAAAAACATGACAACTAATATAAGAATCAAGGAGTACCCTATAAGCACTTTACTTCTATGGAATGGAGCATTCACAATTTTAGTTAAGTTTAACAGTAGACAATTTATGGGATAAAAATTTAGAAGCCATTGCAAGTACATTCAGCATTTTTGTTTTCCATGACACCAGTACTGACATGAACAGTAAATGTTAGATAAATACCCAAGACTAAATTTCTACTCAATACAAACTTCAGTCAGACGTCCAAATATGGAAGTTTCTTTAATAGTGAAATTTGCACAGCTAAACATTGTTCTACACAGTCCTTGATGCTAATAGAAATCTACTCCATGTATGTCAGTGACAGGTAAGGAGCACTTGCACGCTCCTCAAGGCTAATTTATAAGTCTGTCACGTACAAAGTTGTGTAAAATGATTTATTACTTAGAACCATTTGTTTAAGATACTCAATTCAAGTATTGTGGGCATCTTATGCATGAAGTCAAAACTAACTTACTTTTCTTTAAACGACGAGCTAGAACACCTTCAACTATCAAACATGATTCACCTATGACTAAATCTATAGACTTGCATAAAAAGAGACCTATAATTTTCTTAAGGTGGCCTTAATTAATTATTTTAAGCTAAACAATTTTAATAAACTACATACCTATCTGACAAACTTTCGCTACTAAGCCCTTTTTAAATAAACTATAATGCTCACTGTTATTGGAGATGCACTCCATCCAAGTATGTTGTGTTCTCAGATCCAGTGTAGTAGCAAGTTTTTAAAAGAAAAAAAGGATCTCATTCCGATGACATTAAGCAACAAATATATGAAGCAAATATTAGTATTCTCAGCATCAGAAAAGAGTAATTGTCAATCTAATATATGGCTTAATATCAGGAAAGAAACCCTTAACTTTGGACGATTATCAGATAATCTCCCATAACTTTCAAAACCTTAGAGAACTCCCTTAAGTTTAGAGAAAACCACTTTTAATAAGATTTTATCAGGAAACCCTGACAAAAAATGCGAAGGTTTTTTCCCTAATAAGCCCTAACCTTTGGGGCTTGGGGCGCTATCGAACCATAAAAAAATAATATGCTGAAAATGTCGAGAATAAAATACTGTATAAGCAAGTTAACAGTTCTCGGAGAAACACTCTACCTAACCTGATATTGGCAAAGTGGAGAAACCTCCTGACCCTCCCAGGAAATACCTGTAAAGGAATAAAGTTTACCCCTAACCAAATGATTAAAGTGCAACTGACATCAATGGTCAGAGAAGGTCAACGGCATTGCTAAAGGGGCGTGCCTAGAAACAACTCATAGGAAAGATCGGTTATAGTAAACAAGCATATAGTGTACAAAGCTGAGTATAAGTATCCACCAAAAATTGTTGCCCTTTCACAGCGTTTTTTTCGTTTTTTTTTTTGCACTAAGTTCAATGAATACGGAACACAAGTTAAGAATTGTGCAGTCGGAAGTATAAAAAATGGTGGATCACAAGGCTCATAGAGCAAGTGTCCATCAGCTTGAGGTTCCAAGAGGCCAGAAACCAGTCATAAAGGAGGGAGATTTGATAGGGATTTACATGAACACTATGCTTGTATTACAACTGAGTTGCATGGATACAGGTACGGATGCGGGACACGACAAATTTGTAAAAGGTAGGGTACCGTGACATGGCTGAAACTCATAGGTTGTAACTTACGTCTGAGCTAGATACGCAAAGAACCCTTTAAAAATTTTACTTCTTAAGGCTGAGACAAACTTGACCCTCGTGCAACAAGTTCCTAAATGAACGCGACGTGTAGGACATATGTCCAAAAATTAAAGAATGTAGTGTATAACTGAGTACACTATTGAAATCTGAATAAATGTATACATATGTTTAAGGAGTGTCCATGAACTGATGGGTGAAACTCATAGGTTGTAACTTACTTCTGAGCTAGATATGCATATTTGGAATGTAGTGTATAACTGAGTACACTATTAAAATCTGAATATATGTATAGATATGTTTAAGGAGTGTCCATGAAATGATGGGTATGGGTACAACAGATGTCAGGTATGGGTACGGCTTCATGACAGATGTACCTAGGTAATTACAATGTTCTCGCAATGCTACAAAAAAGTTCTGCTCATCTGCAAATTGTACCATCCTACAACGCAATATCTTATCCTAAAGTGTATTACCTTTCTACCTTAAAATTTTCAAGGAAGAGAACAGGTTTTGTGGTTTCGGGGGATCGACATAAACTTAGAGCTATACCATAAACCCAGTGCAGATAATAACCTTAACCACATTTCTTTATTCAAAATTTCAAGAAAAGCTCAGCTTAAGCTTTAAACAAGAAGTCAGTCCTCGCACGGTTAACTTGCATGATCACGATTAAGCTTGGATTCTACGTAGCTGACAATTGAAACCTAAAGCCTGCCTGATAACTCTAATAAACAGTTCAAAGACTTTTATAGTTCCAATAAGCCTGTAAAAGATATATAACAAGAGACGAGAGTTAAATTTTAAGCCTGTCTTGATTCAGAAGTTAAATTACAACATGTGTATCTTAGAGAAAATAACTACGTAATAACTATACTTAAGATGAGGAGTAATCAAGTTTATACAAATCTAAGAACAATTTTGTTATTGACTACATAGCCACTCAGGACTACTTTAAAGTACCTAACAAATCATCAGTCAATTTCAATATAGATTATGTAAATGCCGAAAAATCTAATAGTAGAATGCTAGCCCGGACCAGAATCACCAAGGAGTTTGTGGTGTACAGTCTGACGAAAGATGGTTTGAAAATCAATTCAACTAGGTAGATATGTGTTAGATGGTTCTGACGAAAGATGCTAGCCCGGACCATTACTCTGTGTTAGATGGGAAGTGATGAAATTGATCATTGCTGGGAAGTAGCGGGTACAATGTTAATCTGATGAAATCATTAATAAAAATGAAATTGGCCAGAAACTACCATAACCTAGAAGGTAGATGTTAATCTGATGAAGACTCGTCAATTTGGCAATCCTGTTTTGTTTGAAATTAGAGCTATGAACATATCAACACCCATTTCACGTGGCTAAGACTATAGCATGAGAGAGGACCAAAACTAGACATGGGAGCTTAGGTCTACTATTCCAATTCAGCTTAGATAGGCTTCATACAATGGCCATATAAAATCTTCAGTTAAATAATCCAAAAGGGAAACAAAATTCAAATCCCAGCAGTGCAACAAGTAAAAGGGAGCATAACTAGTATAACACAACTACCTTCAAAAATCCAATAGCAGGCAAAGATGCAAATAATGTGACAGTTTCAATATTTCATTTAAAAGAAAATGAAAACTTCAGTTCATATACCTATATGATGGAAGAGACTGGGAAATGTTGCAGGACTCGGGTGTACAAATAAATTTCTGTAAGGAGACAAGACAGCAGTCAAATAAGTGTGCAGAAACTTCCAAAATCAAAAGAACTGCTTTTACAATCCGCGAGACAATTATGAGATAATTAGAACTCATTTTGACTTTAGATATGGGGTCAATTTGGTTTTCAAACAACACAAAATAATCTATATTAGATTTTGAGATACAATATTCACAAGTTGTTGACAAGTACACCAATTCACTATTGTGTACTATTTGAACTCAAACTAGACTGTAACGTGGCGACAAAGTCCTAAGTATAAGTCAAAGTGGCCTAACCCAGTAATTTTGTCACCTCTAATCTAATGTATTGGATGAACAATTTGCCATTTTGCATAAAACATGCAGTTGTACTTCTCATTCATGGACACTACTACTACAATCATCTCGTTGATATCTGAAGAATAGCAAACAATTCATAAAATTGTCTTCGTTGATTACATCTCCATGTTATTCTTTGTCTAACCACATCATGTCAGTCTTGTCTCACCATCATCACTCACATGTACATTCTTTTTTCCATCTCACTACCGTATTGCATGTGAATTGGAGAGACAGGACTAATTCTTTGTACAAGATCATTTGTGGATCCAACACAAACCGGTATAACAATAAGTGTAGTGCATCAACCATAAAGTCCCAAGATAGCATGATGGTACAAGTTATTGCATCTGTGAAGCATGTGTCTGCAGAGCCGCATCTCGAAGGAAACATATTTTATCAATACAAACCAGATAAAGGTTGACTTGTGGGCTCCCCATTGTCAAACTTAAAATTTTGATTTCAAATAAGATATAAGTATTTCAATGCATGTCATGCATGCATGATATTAAACCTGGGGGAGCGTTGTAGTTGAATGCTCAAGCAAATGAGCAGTTTGTTATCTTTTTTTATTTTTATTTATTATTATTATTTTTTTATTTTATTTTTTTTGGATCCAAGTTTGAGGGCATTTCCATTGATCTTCCAAGGCATGAGGGCATTTCCACTGGATTTTTTTCAAGGATGGTGTCATTTTCTTTTTTCAAAGTACGAGGGCATGCTTGGTATTCTAAAGATGACATTTATACAAACAGAAAGTGGGGCTCTTTATAAATAATAGTATGTGCATGATCCTACAGTCAAACAAAGGACTCTTGCCACTTAGCAATTAAGTATGAGACCAAATTGACCTGGCAGCATTAACATCAAGAAACTTCAAAGAGAACAGCAATGAAGATGTAAATTGATATACTGGTTTGGAATCCGCAGAGGTCATTACTCCAAAACTTACTTAGCTCTTATTCTTTTCTATAATAAGGAAGTACCTCTTCAGTTTCTGTAGATCCAAATACCAGTAGGATGTATAGGACGCAAGTTTTGGGATTACGACATCAAGATAGAAAAGAAAGCCCGTGTTTGCAAGATTTCAGTCTCAGCAACAGCAGTTTATGCGAAGACAAATGTGATTGCTATGTGGATTACCTTCAGAGAGCTGGAAAAGGAAGCAGGTTTAGGATCAAGGCTTTTCATATATAACATTACAAAAGTTTAGTAATGGCTCAAACGGAGCTGACAACTAGGGATGAACCCCTTCAACGACTTCTACTCGGTCTCCTTTAGGATTTAGGCCTTGCGACCTCACAAGCACCTGCAATGATCTGAGCTGGAACACTAGAGAAGATACTCAACATGTGGTGAACATATAAAAATGGAAGACAGAGAGCCAGTTGTCCCTATAACACAAAATAACCAAACCGTTATCTGTTTAGTTGGTAAAACATCTGATAAAGTTACTTAATATAGTCTATGAGCTATTATAATACGAAACACAATATAGTCTACAATTACTAAATGGCCTTCAATTCCCCTACTTTATTCTTTAAATTCCATTACTTCATCTGTCCCTTATTCTCCTTAACAGTTTATGTCTTCCTATTTCTTCTATTCAAATGCATATGTTTTTGGTGCAAATACTCAAACCACAAACCAAAAATGCCTATAGTCAAAAACCTTCCACCAGAGATGATATTAATTTCCATTGTATACATCATCTTTCTTGATTTCATTTTTAACTTGAGATGCCTTGAAACCTGAGTTCTCCAGGGTACCGGTCTAAGACACGTTATGCAAAGTCAAAATGAGTACTTGTAACGTAAAAATAGATTCCAACATTTCCAGCTCAAGATGCTGCATCATTAAAATTTTGAAGCTAGTTTTCTTCTGTGTCAGAACAAAGGAGCCCTAGGCTCACATGTAAGAAACTTCGCAATATGATAAAACTAGAACTCTACACAACGAAAAAAATCTAGTACAATGTTTACAATGAGACAATACAAGGAAACAGTTGCGCAACAACATAAAACCCCTACAACTATTAAATGGGTGTGAGGTGAGATATCATTTTAACAAATGTCCAAGAGGAAATTTACTTATTAGTAATGTTACATTAAGCGCTGGGCGCTTCTAGACATCAAACTTGGCGACCAGAGCTTAGTCGCCTAGGCGGGCGCCTAAGCAGTTTCTGGGTGATACCAACACTGTTAACTAAATTGCTTGGTTTACTAATTACAATAGCTCTTTGTATGTTTATACTTCTCAACTCAAATTATAAGTTCATCTCAACAGTGAAAAACTCATTCTCAACTCAAATTACTGTTAACTTATAAGTTACTGTTAAGTTTAAGTTAACAATACTTAAACTTACGTTTACTGTTAACTAAAATATTATTAACTTAAGTTTATTGTTTACTTAAACTTAAGTTTACCATCAACAAAAAACTTAATATTAACTTAAACTTAAACTTAAACTAAAGTTTGCTATTAGCTTAAACTTAAGTTTAACTTGAACTTAAACTTAAGTTTACTGTTAACTTACACTTCTTAAGTTTAAGTTACTGTTGTTAACTAACTTAAATAGATATTTAAGAAATACTATTTACCTTGTTAGTAGTTACAGAGATCGGGGGAGCTCGATAATGTTACAAAAGGCGCTAAGCAGACTAGGTGTTTGAGCGAGCGCCTAGACCCCTGGCGTACGCATAGGCAACATCTAGACGTTTGACTATTTTTAAATTATTTAATTATAATAATTGATAAAAATATGTATTAAATTCATATAAATTTTTAAAAAAGGATAGCAATCTTAGTTTCACAATAAATCATGCATACTTAGATACTAAATAGCCAAAATAATAATTAACAAGGCTAGAGCCTAAGATGTTTTCTTTTTTTATTTTTAATTACAATAATTGATAGTGAATGACAATGTTATAGAAAGCTTAGATGCCGGACTGGTGTCTAGGCGGATTTCTTTCTTCATTTAAGTGGTGGTCGATGAGGTTTTGCTGAAGGTCGGAGGAGGTAGTGGAGGTGTTCATATTTGGAGGTTAATGGAGTTTGGAGGACGTGTAGGCTACAATACATAAAATCACAACCAAAGCCTACATGGTGCAATCCACGTAAGCAGACAATGCTCCCCTAAACGCTCATAAAATCTAGGTGGGCAGCCTAAATACCGCCTAGGCGCTAGGCGCTAGTTAGGCGGCCTAGGTACCGCCTAGGCCTAAGCGTACACCTAAGCGGACTAGGCGGAGGTTTTTTTAAACAGTGAGTTATTAGGACTGAGAGTCAAAGATCATAACTTTAGATATGCTTTAGGATAAGGCTAAAACATAAATGCATACTGAAGCAAGAGGGTTCATATATCAAAAGAAGAGAGTGACGTCTTTCAATCAGTAAAATAATTACATCTGGATGTGGAAAATTTATAAATGTACCCAACCCAAATAACTGAGAATAGTTGTCAAAGCCTCGATAATATTTCCGTAATCTACAAAAAAAATCAGTGCCTTTATTCTTCATTCTACCAAGATTCGTCTATAGAGTTTAAAATCAAATTTTGATCTCGTGAGTCCACCGGACGTCAAGTCAAGAAACTCCTGTGAACTCATATTTTGTCAAACATGAATGTCAAATCGCATACAAAATTCTGCACCTTTGCCTATAGGAATTATGTATCAGACCCTTACAAAGTGTCTATGTACGCCTTAAAAAGACAAAAAGGCGTCAAAAACAGAAAGGTCTGAGGCTTGCAAATAAAGGTTGTCTCAGCACCCCCCTAGGACATACTGACAAAGTTATCCTTTCAAAAAGCAAAAAAGAGCCAGAAAGACATAAATTAGTTACTTGGACCAAATGAACCATTATCTAGAAATTCAAAAGTTCTAAGCCAAGTCCGAAGGAGATTGAACTAAAAGTAGTTTTATGATGAATGTTAGATGAGACCCACAAAAACTATGGGAAAAAGATAAGAAATATCAAGACACTGGATCTCAGAGAATCAGTGGACATGCCAGATGGCATGAATGGTCAACCTCAGACAACAAACTTGTTATTAACAAAGAGAATCTTATAACGGAAAGTGCAAACTCAAAATTGTAGGAACTCTGACTGTTTGATGAATTCAGAATATAAATTAAATACGAAAATTTTCAGATGCTAATATATGATAAACCCACATAGTGATAAACAATATGAAATCAATCAGCTAGTTAGAAAGCATCTAATTATCTTATATCTAAACCAAAAGTCTCACTGCTAGTTTTCTGCAGTTATTTAGTCAAACACATGGCTGACCAATTATAAGAGTATGAATACTTCAACTATCCAATAAAAAGACAGGCAATCAGAAACAAAGAGGTATTTCATAACTTTTCTGCGCATTTTTTTGGTCATTTTCATCACATAAGAGCTAGGGATTGGAAGACCAGACCAATGAGAGAAAAAAATAAGTGTATACAATGGTATACAATCTAACATCTTTTCTACTGTTTTAGAGGCTAGTCATAAGCATGTGGGATGTTTGTCTCCCAAACTAAAAGAAACACTTCATTCCACGGAGAAAAAAAATTGAAGAAAATATAGTGCATCTACATATCAGAATAAGAAATACAGAATAAGAAAGTCACAACTGTAGGATATCCCAAGTTCAATGATAAGAGATTCAGATACCAATATCGGAAAACTTACTACAATATCCAGTTAAAAGAAAATATAAGACATCATAAGCAGCTACATATCAGAAAAGCCAACCATAGAAAGAAATGTGCAGCTCAATGTCAGCATAGCGCACATTTGCTAGATTAAAAGGAGAGAGAAAAAAAAACAAACTTAACTGCCAGAATATCATAGTTTCAAATGGTCGTCACCACGTAGAAATATCAACCTGCAGCAGGAAAAGAAGCTATATGAATGAACCAGGACTACCAAGTTTCAAACATATGCATCAGAGAAGATGCCAAATAAATGGTAACAAATTAAGGAAATCATTTTCAAAAGAAGTCAAATTTTGCTTCCAGAAAAATACCATGATTTTTCTGCCAATGCCATTTTTGTTTACTGCCTCTTTGCACGTTTATCAAAGCCAGACTTCCGTGGTTTATTGGCATCTTCAAATGGTGCAGCGTTTGCAGAAGCTCTGTTCAAGGCAAGAGAGAGAGTGTGTGAGAGATAGAGAGACAAGCTCAGAGTGATTGCAATGCAATGGTGTCAAAGTTGGAAGTAATATAAAATTTGAATGAGGAAACAAATTCAACTGAAGAAAGGGGAAGAAATATACACGACCTGTGCTTCTTCGCATTTTCTTTCTTAATGCTCAACACCATATCCATAGCCTTTTTCTGATGCTCTCTTCCCTGGGAATGCGCTTCTAAACCCTCCACAGTCTCACAATCAATTTTGCATATAAGACACCTGACCATGCCACCAGCCTTCCTCTTCCTTGATTGCTCAAAGCTGTCAATATTACCTTCACGGGAAGCCTACACAGAAGCACGACAAGAGAGCTTTTGAATGAAATGAGGGGAAAAAAGGACCAAAGACATGCAGCAGGCTATTCCTGATAAATTAAAAGAAGGAGCAACATTGTGTAGAATCGTTCACATTGGCAGCACAGGCTATTCATTGTAAATTAAAAAAAGAAGCAACAGTGAGTACATTGGCAGCAAACATAAAGGGGGGAACTCACTGAACTAAACCGTCCATTGAACCCTGCATCACCCATTCGCAAATGAGAAGGAAAGTTTCCAAGGCCGCCAGTTTCAGCAATATCAGGATGATTGTGGAACCCGCCAAAACCACTACCTCTGAAGCTAGGCATATCTCGTGGACCCATTATTTCATTGCCTCGCATATCATTCGGCAAACCATGATTAACAGGACCAATGCCATCCAGACCCCTCCTTAGCTGAGTAGGCAGGCCATCAGGCATATCTCTACTAAAATGACCTGTTCACAACAGTGGAAAATGTAAAGCTTCTACTTCACCGAACTGTAGCATCAACTCAAACTCACTGCTTAATTCATACAAAGGAAAAATAGTAAATCATCTACCTGGGCTTCTTAGAGGAGGACGATCAAATTCAGGAACAAGATTGAGACGATCAGGATGAGGAAAGTTTCCGTCATGTCTCCTTCCTAGATGTTCACGTGCAATATCCAGAGGACTTTCTGAATTACCAAACCTAGGCGGAAAAGGGGCACCTGATTGATAAGAGGATGGTGGTCTAAATGCATTTGCACCTCCAGATTGTTGTGCCATCCTATCAAGGGGCCTTGATGTCGGATAACCATCAAACCTAGGAGGACCTTCACCATCCAAATGAGCTGGCCTAGGAAATTGCTTCAAATCTTCTTCGAACTCTCTCCTATTGACATGTCTAGCAGGATCCAATGAGGAAGGCCTAAAATGCTCATCGTGTGCTGCTTTGAATCCTCCTTCAGGAAAAGGCTTAAACCTTTCATCTGGTAAAGGCCTAAACCTATCTTCTGATTCATGCATTCCACCAACAGCTGCATTGTTTGTCATCCCATTCATTTTCATGGCATTTGGGTGTCCATATGGAGCATGCTCGTTGGGCAGAGGCCGATGAGTATCAGGCTGCCTGCCATCATAAACTCCAGGCCTCCTGCTAGCATGTGCTTCAGCTTCCATAGCATTAAAGCTAGCCGATCTTCCCATCTTGTCTTCAGATGTAAAAGAATGTCCTGCCATCATCCTGTTAGGTGCATCCAATGCACCAGGGGGTGGTCCACCCATAACAGGTCGTGCCATTGCCTGTTGATCAAAACCCTTCGGTGGGATTCCATGATGATGCGGAGCACCTCCCGGTGGCGGCGGTGGTGGTGGTGGAAGTCTGGGCCCGGGGGGGCGATGCGGAGCACCTCCCGGTGGCGGCGGTGGTGGTGGTGGAAGTCTGGGCCCGGGGGGGCCCGCATGTGGAGGTGGCCAACAAGCCTCTTGGACTACTGGCATCTGTCTCTGTTGAGGAAAGGTCTCATGTACATTATGCACAGGGGGTCTCATCTGACTTGGCAGCATGGCTTGTCCATGCACAGGCACCTGAGGAGAAGGCTCAGGAAACCTTCTTTCTTGACTAGACTGATGTATGGGTTGTTGAAACATCCCGTCAGGTACAGGAGGTCTTTGGGATATCATTCCTGGGTCAGACATGTGAGGTTGATGTCCGTAAGGAAGTTGTTTCGGGGGGCCCGGAGGCATTCCTTGACCAGTAGGTGGATACGCACGTCCTTGAGCAGGAAATCCACTTTGGTGTGCAGATTGTTGCTGCAACTGACCTCTATCTAAAGCATGAGTTGCTTGCATTTGTTGAGACAGCATACTGCTAATATTTCCAGCATTCTGACCTTCGGGGACACCTTCTCCTTTGAGCTGTGCACTGGATTTGTCATCAAATTTGCCTTCTCGGCCCTTACGACTATAAGAACCCTCAGTCAACCCACCCACTAAGTTGGTGTCTTCTTCCTTCTTAACCAGCTGGCCATCCACAATTTCATCCTTTACAATATTTTCTGGGACATCTTTGTTCTCATTCTCAGCTTGGCTGTCTTTATCCTTTGCATCTGCAGCTGTTTTCTCCTCATTACTCTTGGACATGGTATCAGATACATGTTCAGTGCTTTTCTCCCCTGATTTGGTCCCTTCAGCATTCTTTACAACTAAACCATCCTCTTGTTTTGGGGTAGCAGGTGATGCACCACCTTGTTTCCCACCATGGGGTGCCTGAGACTGTTGAATGGGTCCAGATTGATTAACCCTTCCGCTATAATTCTGATTTAGTGGTTGCTGGTTAATACTAGGCTGCATGAGATTAGATCCAGTACCAGGAGACTGAGGAACTGGCT
>NC_033801.1:130377129-130392195 GCF_001876935.1 Asparagus officinalis | reverse complement strand
AGCTTGAACTTGTTGTGGTGGTAATCCTTGCGGATGAGGATATCCAGGAGCAGGCTGCTGCATGTATGCCGGTCCCTGAGGCCTTAAAGACTGTTGAGGGTGAACCTGATGCTGGGGAGGGACTTGCTGTGGCTGCTGACCAGGATGGAAAGGAGCTTGTGGTTGTCCCTGAGGAAAACTAGGTTGTGGATAGACTTGTTGGCCTGGTTGTTGAATCGGATGCTGCTGCATAGGATGAAGATTGGCAGGAGGACCTTGAGGTGGCATCATCATTTGAGAATGGGGTGGACGCATCTGAGGAGGTTGGGGTGGAAACTGACCCTGAGATTGAGGAGGGTGTTGGGGATGCATATGCATAGGAGGCTGCTGTTGTGGAACACCAAGAGTCGGTTGTGGATAAGATTGATATCCAGATACTGGATGCGCATGAGGTTGTGGGGGTTGCATCTGCGGATGGGGATGGGACTGAGGTTGAGGTTGCATCTGCATAGGAGGCTGTTGTTGGATTGGATGAGTTTGGGGTGGATGTTTATGAGGTCGAGGGCTGGTGCCTGAGCGGAGGCCTGAGGAACGGTGGCATTTGACTGAGGGTGGAGCTGCATCTGTGGAGCGCCTTGGCCTGAGTGAAAGAAAAAACTAAGTAAAAATATAAAATACAAACAAAATATATAATTTTCATTAATCAAAAACAAAACATGGTTTTGTATATATGAGAGCGTTTGTGGACGGCGGTGGAAGACTCTGCTCGTGCCGTGCATTGGGATGTGGGTGGGTGTTTGCATTGCAGGAACTTGAGCACGGTTACGTGTGGCTGGGGTTGGCCCGCTTGTCCGGTTGCGGGCATAAGGATTTTGTGTGAGGCTGAAGGCGGGATTGAGGCAAGATGTGGTCTGCTGCTGGCCGGCTCGAGGCTGCTCCAGCCGGGCTGGACATGAGACTGAGGCTGTGCGCTTGATACTTGGGTTGGGGAACCACATTGAGGTTGGGGTTGTTGCCCATAAGGCTGACGGCTAGCTGTCCTGGCGACCGTAGCCTGCATCTGGGGTTGACCTATTGTGGAGTAGACGTTGCTGCTGATACTGAGCATCACTGTTTTTTGGTTATTGTCGCTGATGATTTAAGCATCATATCCAGGGGTGGTACTTGCTGATGATGTAGCTGTATGGTACTGAGTTGCTGGCTTTGGTACCATTGCTTCAGGGGTTGCGAGCCTGAGCGTGCCTGGTTGTGAGCAGCGAGCAGCAGCAACGCTGGAGTCGCAGCAGCAGGGATTATGAGTGTGGGCCCTGAAGAAACATCCGGCTGCTGATGCAGAAGCTTGGTGCTGGGAGCAGCTGGAGTAGCCAGCTGCTGTTGCGTGGAGCAGAATGTCAGTAGGCAGCTACAGCTGCTGCTGAGCAGCAGATGGATGCGATCTGGGGTAGCTTGAACCTGGAATTTCAGGCCAGCTTGTGCTTGAGGCTGGACACCCTGCGGTCAACCAACAGCACAAACACTATCCTATCAGGAAAATGGTCCACCGAATTAAAACAACTAAGATACCATATATTCATTTTTCAACTCACAGGGCATATTAGTGCATGCTCTTGCACTTGCCGATGCACAATCTGGGTTCCACATCGGTTGCATACCACAGGAGAGTTTCCAAAGCTACATCCAGCACAATGGGCACTGCTTTCTGCCAATGTCCCCTGCCACTGACAACTGCTCCTGTGGTAAAGACAGTAAACCGCTACTTTGCCAATGGTCTCAGCAAGTTCTTTGCTAGATTCTGTCAGTGGCTGTCGATTTCACATTACGGAGAAATAAGAAAAACTAGAGCTTGGCCAAGAGACAAGGGTTCAGGGATATTGAAATAGAAGGTCAGGAAAAATAAACCTTAGCGTCTGCTTCGGTCACCAAGTAACCATCGTAAGGACAGGCAGGGGTAGTGGCTACTAGATAAGCTAGGCAGGGTTTGCAGTACAGATGTGTGCATTGCGCTTGTAAAGATTCGCTCGGATTGACAAGGGTGCGGCATACAGGGCAGAAATATTCACCCGGAAGAGATTGGATGTTCACTATGCACTCGTTATCATAACCCATACTGATGGGAAAGACTCCAACTCAGCTTAAGCCACCTTAAAAGAGAATAATTTTAATCAATATTACCATCTCTGCGTAGTTCTAAATGCAAGTCAACAACAATTCAGAAAATGCAAACCTGTGAAATAAATTAAGAAGGGCGCTAAACATACATACATTACACCGAAAAGGAATGAGCAACAAACAACCACAGAATGGAAATAAACTTGTAACCCAGCAAATAATCAAGCAAATCGACTAGTCTCGCCACAAATCAAAGATCTGCAACATGCATCAACAGATTTAGGGTGTAAACACACGCCCAAATAGACCTAGGGTTTTAGATTCCAGGGATCAGTCTACTTAGCCCCAAACCCTAAAGCGCACTGTCACCGTAACAAACCCTAAAGCCCCGCACGAGTGAGATCAAATCTCTCCCAATCGAACCGCAACAACGTAAAAAGAAGAAAAATAATTCGCGGAAACAAATAGCAATCGACGAATCGAGGGCATCGGAGAGAGAGGTGCGTACCTTGGTGCCGCTAGGGCTTTACCTGCAAGAAAAAGGAGAGATTCTGCGGTGGGAACTAAACCCTAGCTTCGATCTGGGTTTAGTCGATTGGAGATATGGCGAGCGAGAGAGAGGGGGCGGCTTCGAGAGAGAGACGAGGGGGCGAAAGTAACTGGAGAGAGGCGCAGGGGCTGGGCTTTTATACAGAGGAGGATGGCTGGGCTTCGGTTGGCTGATGTTTGATGCGGCCCAGTGACGGCCCGTTATGTTAAATTAATTAACCCTACGGTAAAAGCGTTTGATGGGAGCAAAAATATGTGGCATTTTCCCTTTGGAGAGATTGGCAATTGGCAACTGTCTAAAAAATAAAAAATAAAAAAAGTTATCTCAATATGTGATCATTACCCTCTCCAAGAGTTTCATATCCATACATGCGTACATTTTGCACTGTTACTTTATATATAATAAGATTCTACATATTACACTCCATCCAATCTATATCTATATTATATGTAAAAGAGGATCGGGGAGCTAAAACTTTTGATTGCCCTTTTACCTCTCTCAATTTTGATAAATCCAACTTTAATTATTTTGCTTATTAAATTTATCTCAAACTCTCATTCAATAGTCTTAACTTAAATTAAATTAAATTAATTGCACATCATCATAATAATAATATTTAATACTAGTTTCATAGGCTCTTAAAGATTCCATAACTTATCTAATCTTATACCATTTATTATAAATTTTTGTAGGATGTTAAAACATTTTTTTGGAGATATCCCTCGTTGCGTACATAGATACATACACAAATACACATAAATACTCAATATGTGATAATTACTCTCTCCAAGAGTTTCATATCCATACATGCGTGCATGACCATATATACATACATGGCATCCTATATGTAAAAATTCTTTTCAAAAATGTCCGTCAGTCGCATGAGTATTCATCAAAGTCCCTTTATTCACATTCTCATTCAAAAAGTTTATAAAAAATTCAATGGTGTGATAGTATTCATTAAGGTCCCTTTATTCTCATTCATCAAAGTCCATTTTTTTCTCTTGTTGGGTCCGATTGAGTGGGAGGTGAACCGTTGCCCCCACTTTATTGTCTAGAGTAATCACTAATTAATAATTAGTTCAATGGTCATTTATTTTTACGTTAGTATTACTAATTGCTAAACAATAATTACTTTTTTCTAACATCCCATCTCAAATGAGCTATCTCAAATGAGCTGTTTCCTCATCCTTTGCATCTACCTATTCTACTTCTCATGTGATTATTTATTGATTCCTTATTTAAACTTAATTTCCCCTCCCCCCTAAATCGTTAGGCAAGGAGCACATCTGTTTTTGAATTCCGAAATTCAAGAGGAGGGGAAAGGAATGAGCGGGCCAAACATGGACGATGCAAGTGATGTACACTCGGTGAGATTATAATTGTAAACACAAAACTAAAAGTAATCTTTTCTTTAACAACTAATGTATTAAAATTCACGGTGTATATTTTGTTTCAACAAAGTATTAAACTTTTTTCTCTTATGGTTATAACAGAAACAAGGAAAAACAACAACCACAAACCAGCAGAAACAAATCCAATATAGGCCCTGTCGTTGCTATCGCAACATCCATGCATGGTCATAGGGCAATTAGATCGTTGATATACGAGACTCGTATAAAGACCCTTACCTCTGCCTCAGCACCTTCGAGACTACTGAGGTTGATACCTTTGACTATAACAAGGATGTCCTCCGCTTCTGGGAAAATCGAGCTAAGCTAAACTTTCCCCAAAATGGCCCCCTTTGACTGTCGCAGACGCCACATGTAATAACTTATCCAGCAAATGTGCTTGAAAAAAAAGGAGAGAGTTTAATTTAAGGCTTGTGATAATTAAATGTTATTGTATATCATCAGATCACGATTAGCAGGAGGGGGGTTGTGGGTAGTAATTAATGAGATAAGCTTCTTGCCTGATTTGAAGCTTTCATTGGGAACTTAGCTTTTTCAAGTGGTCAACGTGTTGTGCGCAGCGGAAATTTCGACAGAGTTTCTGGTGCACAATAAGAGAGAAAGATCAATAATAAGAATTCCTGTCTCACCAAGGAGACAAGAATCTGAAGCGGATATCTCAACCAAGTGAGATATCGGCTCTTCCTCTCATCAGTTCTAGGACTGACCTGTCGAGGGATCCTAATAACTATTACAATGACCACAAACTCAAACAACCAATTTTACGTGGTTCGGCAAACTGCCTACGTCCACGGGGCAAGGAGAGGGAGATCTACTATTAGAGGGAGAGATACAACTAGGGTTTACAATCTCACAGACAAAACCCTCTCACAAACTCTCAGATCCCTCACACAAATATTCTCTCAAAGGGGGAGACACAAAACCCAAAAACAACTACAAAAGGACTTTGTGCAGCCGCAAAACCCTGTAGCCGCAATCCTCAAGATCCGGTCCTTCTGCTTCAATTCGTAGCCGCCAGCCAGCAAGAAGACTCCCGCCTCTGCCTTTCTCAATTGCCCTGCACACCTTGCAGCCGCCAATCAATTCTCCTTTCTCCCCTCTGCTTCTTGCGTCCTTTCCACAGCCGCAAAAGAAACAACACCAACCTCCTGCACCGAACCCTAGGGAAACATTAGGGTATTAATATTGTTGTAATCGGGTGGGCCTGACCCTCAAATCTCACGCGGAAACGAAAAAGCTCTGCTGATTCACGTGGTAGGTGGCCCCCACACTTAAGTTCATCTCTTCACACGTTTTCCCAAGTCTTCACGTGAATTCATTCACGTCATTCACGTGGGTTCACAATTCTCCACCTCGGCGAAGTTTTTTTTTTCTCAAAACTGAGCCGACACCAAAGCAACAAATGCCTCACTTGTTGTGTCCAGTACGAAGTGAAACAATTCACGACAACGGACTCAATCCATAACAAGTCGAGAACCCAAGTGAGAGTGCAAACACTCTCCAAACGTCGGTATCTACTCACCAAATCGATCACACCCCCATCAAAATCCAAAAAACCGGCTGCATCGTAAAGACTGCCTACGTATCCTCTTGCCCAAGGAATCAAGCCGAACGTAGTTCACCCAAATGGTCGCGAACGACCTCAAACCAATAGAAGAGTTCGCAACCCTTCTCCAATATCATCAACTCTGCGACTGATAGCACCTCCAATGGCCTCAAACACCTCCACCTGAGGTGAACCAATGACCATATCCAAGTTACATCTATCAGCTGCACTCGAATCAAAACTCAATTCATCATCTGCATCCGAATCCAAATGACTTCCACGCTGTGTCACCTCAGCTGGAATCCCAACCAATGCAGAATGACCTGGAGTATGTGGGAAAATCCCCACCCAATATGGAGTAGCATCAATCTCCACCCGCTGTGATACATCTAAGGTCTGTCCAAAACTCTCCACCTGTTGAGAGTCAAGTGGCTTCCTCATCGAAGCCTCAACCAAAGTGACACTACCAGACCTATCTTCCAATGGAGTTTTACCTCCTATCACAGCAGTTGACAACTCTTTAATAGGATGACCCAAATATGTCGAAGCCTCAGTCCAGAAACTCTTCTGCAGACCATTGCTTGATAACAAACACCGATCCTCCTCCAGCAAGGCACGGTTCTCCAAATTTGTCACCTTATCTAGTTGCCCCAAGATTTCCTTTCTAACGAAGTGTCTCGCAATGCCGTGAGCTCGGCTCCAATACAGAAATAGGTCCATCTTGTACCTCCCACCAGAATGGAGTACCTTCACCTTTCTGTCTATCACACACTTCTTCAAACTGTTAGAGACTACTAGGACTTTATCCATCGTGGATTTGGTTGCAACCCAAACACGCCTAGAACAGCCACCAACAAAGGAAACCAAACTTCTATTACCTCCCAATGATGCTCCCTTGGAAGGCCTCCAAACATCCACGTGAACTCCTCCAGAACGACCCTTAGCACGGTGAATAGAGGTGCCACACTTCATCTCGGTCTTCTTGCTCACACAACATGTTCACTGGACTTCAAACTGCAGGTCTTCGCACCCTCTTTCAATCTATGCGATGAATCAATACTGGAATGGCCAAGCCCTAAATGTCGCGGTCTAGTCGAATCAACAGAAGTCGTCAGTTCTCCACCTGTCACTATACCTCCAGTCAAGTAATAAAGGTTATTCCTCCTGACGCCCTTCATCAAAATACGAGAGTCTCTCGCAATCTCGAGAACCTTGTCCTCAATTCGAACCTTCAGACCCTCTCCAACCAAAGCTCCAATCGAGATCAAGTTCTTCCTCAAAGAAGGAACATATCTCACATCGTTTAACTCTCTAACAGTCCCGTCAAACATCTTTATGCGAATTCTTCCTATCCTAAGGATTTGGCATGCACGGTTATCAGCCATGTATACCACACCACTATCCACCAGCTTCTCAAAACTGGAGAACCATTCCCTTCTAGGGCACACATGATAGGTCGCACCACTATCCAACATCCATTCAGATTCCTCCGAATAGCTATCTGTAGGACTGATAGAAAGCGAATAAATAGAAGAGTCAGAATTATTACCATCCGATACGATGTTTGCTTCTGATGATGGTTGCTTCCCTTTTCCCTTCTGTTTATTCTTCATCCATTCGTCGAGCTTTGGGCAGTCTTTCTTCCAATGACCAGTCTCCTTGCACCAAGCACACTGATCTTTTCCTACTCTAGACTGTGACTTCCAATTCTTTCGGTTTGGACCCTTCCCTCTTGCGACCAACGCCTCCGCTACCGGCTCAACCGAAGCGTCCTTATCCTTCTTTCGAAGCTGATAATTCACAAGTGCAGCGGTGACTTCACTATACGAAAGTGATGCCTTCCCATTAATCAGAGTAAGAACAAAGGTCTCATATTCCTCGTCGGGCAAGGAACTCAACAACAGCAATGCCTTGTCCTCATCTTCAATCTTGACATCCACATTCGTCAAATCCGCAAGAAGCTTTGTGTAGTGGTTCATATGATCTCTAATGGAGGTTCCCTTCTTCAACTGGAAACGATAAGTCTCCTCTTCAAATGCAAGCGATTTTCCACACTCTTGGTCAAATACTTGCTTTCAAGAATCTCCCAAATCTTCTTCGCAGAAGTCTCATTCATCACATCATATTTTAGATCTTGAGTCAAACAAGACTGTAGGTTGTCTAAAAATCACAATAGATAGCTTATCCCCCATCAACCATCGATGATGGAAGTTACAATCTGACGACTTCCAGAAGACTACAATTTGAAGACTTTCACGTAGATCGCTGAAGGTTACAATCTGACGACCTTCACGACAACCGATGAGAGCTCTACTTCAACAGCCTTCATAATCAACATCGGGAGTTACAATCTGACGACTCTCATATTCTCAAGGAGCCAAGACGAAGATTACAAGACAATGATCTTTGCAACGCTATGACAAAAAGACATTACTTGGTGATAATCTCTGCAAGGCAAGACGCGGAGGTCCTCCCCGTGTATCAACATCAAAACGCCGAGGTCAAACCTGCGTTACAACATCAAAACGCCAGGGTCGAACCCCGCGTTACAACATCAAAACGCCAAGGTCGAACCCCGTGTTACAACATCAAAACGCCAAGGTCGAACCCGCGTTACAACATCAAAAACGCCAAGGTCGAACCCCGCGTTACAACATCAAAACGCCAAGGTCGAACCCCGCGTTACAACATCAAAACGCCAAGGTCGAACCCGCGTTACAACATCAAAACGCCAGGGTCGAACCCCGCGTCACAACATCAAAAACGCCAATGTCGACCCTCGCGTTTTTCTACGCCCTGCGGGTACCCAACTCTGCGTCTCCAGTTTAAAATGTGGAGTTAGGATCCTGAACGCCAATGTGGGCATTGTTTGACTCATTCAACATGAGCTGAACGGTTCTAAAACCGTTTCCCACGATTTGGGGGCGGTTACACCCCATTATGGAGAGAATTAAGGGGAGGTTACACCCCTTAATTCCCTATAAATATGGGTAAACTCAACTGAGTTCAGGGTTCGATTTTTCTTGGCTTGAATCGACCATTGAAGGCTGATCGACCACCAGAGCTTTCTTCTAGCCTCGGCTTATTAACCGATCTTCGGTTCAAATCAACTCTTTGACAGAGTTCTTCTAAACTCGTTCAGAGTTCTCAAACTTGCCACGCAAGTTCTCCACAACGTCAAATCGTGAGGAGAAGACATCGTTCCAGTGAATCAAGACGTGCGGATCGTCAACGGAGAGCAAACTCGACGCAAGCATTCGAGGGAGGCACTCCATCGCCACCGTGAAGAACCCAGTTTTAAACAAAGGAGAGAATCAAATTCGTTCTCTTCTCTTTTGTAATCAAGTTGTAACCGAGATCAAAGGAATCAAAATCACATTTTCTTTATTCTCTTCTTACTCTGCTGGGGACAAGCTTCTCTGATGAAGAAGTGGTGGCGCAATCCGATGTTCATCTCACTGGAACAATCGTCGAAACTCTCGTGGTAGAGTTTAATCAAGCCAAGTTTGAGAAGGCTATCTCCTCTGGATCCCTTAGCCCCAAGGCTATGCGCAAGATCCACAAAGTTTCCAAGGAGACTAAATCTCCAACTGTTGCTGGAACGCCAAAGAAAGTCCTCTCCTTTGGCCAAAATTCGTCGAACAGCCCCTCCGCTCCAGGAGCGGGCTCGACCTCTGCTGAACTCGCACAGCGAGTTGAATATCCCACCTCCGCGTCAACACGACGTGCCACAGGCCTTAAACGGCCTATAAAGGAGACGAGCTCCATAAACGTCAACGACGCTGCTGCTAAGGCTTTGAAACAGGCCAAGAAGAACGCTGCTCGTCGAAGAAGAAGGTCTCAGCGACGAGCACAACTTCGAAAAAGTCAATCCTCCAACCAACGCGAACTTCGCGTTCGTGAGCCTAAACGCGACCCTGAACTTCGCGTTTATGAGCCCAAACACGAGCTTCGTGAGAACCAGACTGAACGCGGCCCTCAATGGCGCGTTTTACAGTTGAACGCGAACTTCAACTTCGCGTTTCCCAGTCAAAACTCGACCCTCGCGTCAACACTGAAGAACGCGACATTCGCGTTCCCAAACCAAAATGCGAACCTCGCGTTTCAAGTGCCGAACGCGACCTTCGCGTTTCAAGTGCCAAACGCGATCTTCGTGCCAAACGTGACCTTCGCGTTTCAAGTGCCAGACGCGACCCTCGTGTTTCAAGTGCCAAACGCGACCTTCGCGTCTCAGGTGCTAAACACGACCTTACGTGCCAAACGTGACCTTCGCGTTTCAAGTGCCAAACGCGACCTTCGCGTTTCAAGTGCCAAACGCGACCTTTGCGTATCAAATGCCAAACGCGACCCTCGCGTCCCAAGTTCGCGTTACCAAACCAAAACGCGACCTTTGTGTTTCAAGCGCCAAACGCGATCTTCGTACCAAACGCGACCTTCGCGTCTCCCCCTGGACCCCCGACTCGCTGACCGGGCAGCGAGACCCCCGAATACTCTGCGTAGCGCGACTAGGTTGAGGGGCGGATATAAGAAGTTTATGGATTCAAGGCATCTCAACCAGATCCATATTCACCAAGAGCCAGTCCTGTCCAATCATGGACTGGGGGTTCCAGTTCAAACCTCACAATCAGTGAGTAATTCTCCTCGAATCTTTATAACAGATTCGAGAGAGTTCACATCGAGAGAAAGATCGATGCAACAAGTCATTCGTTCATTTCAATGTGAACGACTGATTCCTACGGTCCTCTCGGGACGCCAATGCTGCTCATATGCGGCCCAACTGCTGGTGTTCAACCAATTTACGAACGTTGCTTTACCCAACCAACGACGGCGTTCACACAAGAAGAAGACTTCTGAGGATGAATACCTTAGAGTCACTTCTAACATGATCGGCAGAGGGAGATCATCAGTTCCTAGTTCCGATGAGTCAGAGAACGATCAGTCTCCTGGCTTGAAAGACTTCCTGAATAAGTCTGATGGAGTTTATCAACATACTCGGACGCGAACAGGAGCCATTCCCCCTGTCAACTATCGGAGTTTAGCCAGGGGAACCAATTCCAATGATGAACACTCAGCCATTGCAGAGTCCCAGTCATCAAGCTCTTTTGTTGAACATGAGAGCTACGCTTATATGACGGGAAACCATGAAGATCTCGCGAAGAGACTTGATGAGCAGGAGGCCATGCTCAAATCTCAGCAAGAGGCCATCAATGAACTCCTGGCCCTGTTGACTCAACTCGTCGCAGACAAGGCCAAATCTCAGAAGACAGATTCGCCACTCAGGCAAGAATCTTCCCGAAGGGAAAGAACGTCTTCGTCCCGACCTCACACAAGCAAAGGGAAGGGAAAAATGGTTGATGACACGGCTTCTGACCAAGAAGCCCACAACCTGGAATCTTCCTCTGATGAAGGAAGAGAGACGGAGTATGAGCAAAATCGTCAGTCGGCTAAAATTGAGGAATTGGAAGCCCGCCTCAATGTCATTGCTAACAGAAGCGAGCTCCAAGATGAGGGAGTTGTCAGGCCCTACCCTGCCGAATGGGACACAGCCCCTTATCCTCCAAAATTTGAAGTCTCGACGCTACAAGCTTTTGACGGCACGGGATCACCGAACCAACATATCTATCATTTCAAGTCACAGACTGGGAATGTAATATCAAACGATGCCATACTGGCTCGATTGTTCATTGGCACCCTTAAGGGAGTTGCCTTTGAATGGTTCAGGAAACTACCTGCCGGATGTATCCAAAGGTGGGCGGATCTAGAGAGACTCTTTCTGTCGAGATTCTTTGAAGAGGATACGGAAGTCTCCATCCATACCCTTCTCGCCACTAAGCAGAAGAAGAGGGAGTCCGTCAAAGCCTTCGTTAAAAGGTTCCGAACCATGGCTCTCCGGTGTTCGTCAGGTATGACACAGTCTACCTTAGTAGAGACCTGTCGACACAACCTGCAGACCAACATCCTAGCTCGAATAGGGGTTGCAGAATGTCGTTCTTGGAGACAACTGATCTCTCAAGGCGAACAGGCTCAGAAGATTATTGCCAGGATCAAAGCTGAAGAACAAAGTGGGCAAGATCAGCCCGAGCAATCGGACCAAGCCCAATCTTCTCCTGAGCAATCGGACCAAGCTCATTCTTCCCAATCAGAACCGTAAGATACTACGACCACTGAAGCTAATCCTCTTCAGTAGGATGTCGGGTCTCCAATAACTGTCACGTTAACAACTACCTCTGATAGTCAAGCTCGTTAGATTGTGGCCCACTAGGCGACGTGCCATGTCTACCCTTTTTCCCCATGCACTTATTCAAGACTGGGGGTTGGTTTATTTGTAGTTCATTGGATTATGAGTAATAAATTTTCTGAGTTGTTATGTTTAATAAAATACCTCTGTCAACCACAGAAACAACTACCTCTGATAGTCAAGCTCGTTAGATTGTGGCCCACTAGGCGACGTGCCATATCTACCCTTTTTTCCCCATGCACTTATTCAAGACTGGGGGTTGGTTTATTTGTAGTTCATTGGATTATGAGTAATAAATTTTCTGAGTTGTTATGTTTAATAAAATACCTCTGTCAACCACAGAATCTACCAAAACTATCACGTTAACATTTACCTCTGATAGTTCATCAACTTGTCAATCCGCTTCAATAGGATGACAGGTCCACTAAAACTATCAACCAATCCTCTTAAGGTAGGATGGCGGGTCTATCAAAACTATCACGTTAATGATTACCTCTGATAGTCCATTTCCTCTAAATTCCCCACCAATCATCTTCAAGTAGGATGGCAGGTTCACCAAAACTATCACGTTAACCGTTACCTCTGATAGTCAAACTCATCAGATAATGGCCTACCAGGTGATGTGCCTCTATTTCGACTTCATGGATAGTGCCACACTAGGCGATGTGCCTTGTCTATCTCTTTTTCTTCCCCTGCTAAGTCTTAATCAAGACTGGGGTTTAACTTATCAACTCTCGTCAATAGGATGATAAGTCCTCAAAGTTGCTCCGATCGCAACAAATCCTATCACGTTAATATCACACCTCTGACAATCCACTTATCAATCCTCGTCAATAGGATGATAAGTCCCCAAAATTGCTCAAATCGTGATCTTCCCCAGCAAGACACTAAGTCTTCAAAATCAAATTCAAATCACAGGTATCAAAACTCATTGTTCCTGATGATAAACTCATTTAGCAAGTTTCTCCAGCGAGACGCTAATTCCTAAAATTTTGTGCAAGTAACAAGAATATATTCCTGTCAAGTTAACATCATACCTCTGACAAAATCCACTTATCAATCCTCGTCAATAGGATGATAAGTCCACAAAGTTGCTCCAATCGCAACATCCTCCAGTCACGTTAACATCAAACCTCTGACAAATCCACTTATCAATCCTCGTCAATAGGATGGTAAGTCCCCAAAGTTGCTCCAATCGCAACATCCTCCAGTCACGTTAACATCAAACCTCTGACAATCCACTTATCAATCCTCGTCAATAGGATGATAAGTCCACAAAGTTGCTCCAATCGCAACACAAATCTTGTCACGTTAACATCATACCTCTGACAAAACCCACTTATCAATCCTTTTCAATAGGATGATAAGTCCACAAAGTTGCTCCAATCGCAACACACATCCTGTCACGTTAACACCAAACCTCTGACAATCCACTTATCAATCCTCTTCAATAGGATGATAAGTCCACAAAGTTGCTCCAATCGCAACATCCTCCTGTCACGTTAACATCAACCCTCTGACAATCCACTTATCAATCCTCGTCAATAGGATGATAAGTCCCCAAAGTTGCTCTAATCGCAACATCCTCCTGTCACGTTAACATTAAACCTCTGACAATCCACTTATCAATCCTCGTCAATAGGATGATAAGTCCACAAAGTTGCTCCAATCGCAACATCCTCATGTCACGTTAACATCACACCTCTGACACAATCCACTTATCGACTTTCTCTAATAGAGCGATAGGTCCTCAAAGTTGCCTTGATCGCAACAATCAACTTATCGACTCTCTTCAATAGAGCGATAAGCCCATAAAATAATGTTAGGTTAACATCACACCTCTAACAGTCAAACCCTCCCCAATAAACTTGTTAATCCTTTTTCAACAAGAATAGCAAGTTTTCATTATAAAATCCCCAGTGGATTAAAGATTTTCTGGAATACGTATTCAACATCGTAGCAGGTCGTTATTAATAACGCCGAAATCCATGCCTCACACGCATGGGGGACTTTATCTCGATCCCTAATTAGAGATAAGTCTGCATCTAACACATGCTGCCGGGTAGCGCATTCCCGCAATAATGGCAAAGTCTACGTATTCAATATCGTAGCCAGTGATTATCATTAAATTGATAATCTCTGAATCCATACATTGCATGTATGGGGAATTTTATCCCGAATCCTAAGAAGGGATAAGTCAACGCCTAATACGCGTTACCGGTGAGTCTTTGACCGTAAAAAGGACAAAAGTCTACGTATTCAACATCGTAGCAGGTCGTTATTAATAACGCCAAAATCCATGCTTCACACGCATGTGGGACTTTGTCTCGATCCCTAATTAAAGATAAGCCTACGCCTAACACGCGTTGCCGGTGAGTCTTTGACCGTAAAAAAGACAAAAGTCTACGTATTCAACATCGTAGCAGGTCGTTATTAATAACGCTAAAATTCATGCCTTACACGCATGGGGAACCTTATCCCAAATCCTAAGCAGGGATAAGTCTACGCCTAACACGCGTTGCCGGTTAATCTTTCGCCGTGAAAAAGACACCAGGATTCATGCCTGGGGGGATTTATCTCGATCCCTAATTTGAGATAAGTCTGCATCTAACACATGTTGCCGGGTAGCCTATTCCCGCAATAATAGCAAAGTCTACGTATTCAATATCGTAGCCAGTGATTATCATTAAATTGATAATCTCTGAATCCATACATTGCATGTATGGGGAATTTTATCCCGAATCCTAAGAAGGGATAAGTCTACACCTAACACGCGTTGCCGGTGAGTCTTTGACCGTAAAAAGGACAAAAGTCTACGTATTCAACATCGTAGCAGGTCGTTATTAATAACGCCAAAATCCATGCCTCACACGCATGGGGGACTTTATCTCGATCCCTAATTAGAGATAAGCCTACGCCTAACACGCGTTGCCGGTTAGTCTTTTTCCGTAAAAATGACAAAGTCTATGTATTCAAAATCATAGCATCAAGTCTAAGAGGGTTCATTCTCTTAGCACAACGTTACATGTGGAACGGACTTAGACAATCCACATGCTAGCCCGATTCAAACGGTAGTCGGTAAAGGCTTATCAAACCCGTTAATGGCTGAGGGTTTGCCAAAAATCCTATGCATGTTTTCAGGCCCACCAGCTTAATGGACGTAAGCCAAGACTTGAAACGAATAAGTTGAAGACAAGTCTCAAAGACTTAGTCAAAAAACGCATGAAAGTCA
>NC_033801.1:130330687-130376129 GCF_001876935.1 Asparagus officinalis | reverse complement strand
GGGCGCTGTTGAAGCTCGCTCATGGAAAGACTTACTTCGCCAAGGAGAACAAGTCGAGAGCATGCTCAAACATATAGGTGACGAAGACCCGCATGAATTTTGAGGGGATGATGACCAAGATGCCTTGGTAGTGGAGACCGATCCCTCATATCCTCCAAATTTCCCCCGTTGATCCTCTTCAATAGGACGGCGGGCCCACGTAGTCGCTCTAATCGCGACAATCTTGTCAAGTTAACACTACACCTCTGACAATCTCCCGTCGATCCTCTTCAATAAGACGACGGGCCTACAAAGCTATCACGTTAACAATCACCTCTGATAGTTCTTCTGACACTCCAACTGGTGCATGAGTTTAAACTGCTCCCTTAACACTCCGACAAGTACACGAGTATAAACTGCTTCTTCTGACACTCCAACTGGTGCATGAGTTTAAACTGCTCCCTTAACACTCCGACAAGTACACGAGTATAAACTGCTTCTTCTGACACTCCAACTGGTGCATGAGTTTAAACTGCTCCCTTAACACTCCGACAAGTACACGAGTATAAACTGCTTCTTCTGACACTCCAACTGGTGCATGAGTTTAAACTGCTCCCTTAACACTCCGACAAGTACACGAGTATAAACTGCTTCTTCTGACACTCCAACTGGTGCATGAGTTTAAACTTTCGGGCGACCCGCTCAAATCGGGCGAGCCAAACGGTTTAGGCGAGCCCCACTTCTTGAGCCAGGTTTCCATTTATGGCGAACCGCTCAAAACAGGCAATACTAGCAGTTCAGGTGGGCTGCATCAAACTCCCACTTGGTCAAACCTTCAGATAGTTAGGACCAAAGCCACAATCCCCCGCCAATCCTCTTCAATAGGATGGCGGGACCCCCACTGTCACGTTAACAGTTACCTCTGACAAATCAACTTACCAGTCCTCTTCAATAGGATGGTAGGTCCATAGAGTTGCTCAAATCGCAATAAACTCCCACTGTCATGTTAACACTACACCTCTGACAAAATCAACTTACCAATCCTCTTCAAAAGGATGGTAGGTCCTCAAAGTCGCTCCGATCGCGGCAATTCCTATCACGTTAACGATTACCTCTGATAGCCGACACCGTCATTCCCGCAAATGACGTTGTCCGATCAGTCGTCATACTCATACGTCCCTGAACGATTTGATTCTCCCAGCACCGTCTTTCCCATAAAAGGCGTTGTTGTTTGATAGTGGCCTACTATGCGATGTGCTGCTATTTCAGGGTTCGTCTTTGCCCCAAGAGAAGACAAATCAGGGTTCGTCTTCATCTTTGCCCTAAGAGAAGACAAGTTTCCCCCTTACACTCCAACTGGTGCATGAGTTTAAACTGCCCCCTTATACTCCGACTGGTGCATGAGTCTAAACTGCCCCCTTATACTCCAACTGGTGCATGAGTCTAAACTGCTCCCTACACTCTTAATCCAAATGCCTCGAAAGGCTAAGGATAGAGGAGAAATTTTAGCATTGAGCCTAAAAGAAACTCCTCAACAACTTACCATGCTAAGGGCAAGAGCATGGCTAGTCCAACTCAAACGGCAGTTGGTAAAGACAAATCAAGTCCGTTGATAGCTGAGGGTTTGCTCAAAATCCTAGAAGGCGATCATCAGCTGCGAGTGAAGAGCAGGGATCACTTTACGGGACTTCATATCCAAAGTGTTCCAGACCCCATGCGGCCTGATTCAGGTCTGAAAACTTTGGAGGGGGTTTTGTAGGCAATAAAAATTGCCTTTAAATCCTTATCAGAGAAGTTCAGAACAAAACTGCTAAAACCTCGCCCGAAATAGCAGAAAAAGGGGAAAACGCAGATATCTCCCAAACCGTAAGGAATTTGGCAAAACGGAGGAAGCGAACCGAAGCCTTCGGCTCGGTTCGGATGGCTCCATCTCGTCGAGATAGGCGATTTTCATATATAATTCGTCCAATTCCGACTTACGGTTTGAAAGTTACGGCCTATTCTTCAATCCATGCTCAGGAGCTCGCCTGCAACTCAAATTCGCCTGCAGTCCCAAATCCGCCTGCAGACCCAAGTCTGCCTGCGCACCTGAGCTCGCCTGCAAACCCAGTTCGCCTGCTAGCTCGCCTGCAGACCCAAGTCCGCCTGCAGTCCCAAACTCACCTGCAGACCCAGTTCGCCTGCAAGCTCGCCTGCAGACCCAAGCTGCAGACTCGCCAGCTCACTGTCAACTGCCCACTTGGAGTATGGGAACAGTTACATCAGTGGTCAAATCCCACAAATCAAGGGAGAGGGCACAATACTCCAGGCCCGTCAGATTTAACGTGCATGAAATGATGAGTATATGTGTTGTAAATAGATTTTACGAGACATTAATAATTTTGTATATTTATATATAACTATTTTCGGACATGAAATGATAAGTTATGTGTTAAAATTAGAATTTACGTAATTTTTATCGAAAAGAAATTAATTAAGGAAATTTATAAAATAGGAAAATATTATTTTCATACAGAAAGGAATTATTATTTTATATTATATAAATCCTTGTTATTTTAATTTAGTTATTATGAGAATTAGTTTTAAAGAATAATTTTTGGAAAAGAATATTTTAGTATTTATGATAATGTGACTGATTATCGTAGAGCGCGACATTTCATGTGCAAAACGACATCAGTTCTAGTTTTTTCTTTACCGTATTATTATATTAAAGAATACGTAAGTACAGATATTTTGTATGAGAAGTTCGGACATTCCAGTAGTAAGATAATAATGAAGCTCCCTCATGTTTTACTTTCATGCTGTAATTTGTTTAAGCATTTCATGTTCATTACAGTTCTTATTTCTGCTTCATAAAACTGCTTAATCATGTTTAATATGCCTTATTATATTTATGATCTGTTGATGTGTTGAGAACCCTAGTGGTTCATGACTTAGTAGCATTGTGCGTCATGAACAGACTTAGTGACATGTGTGAGTTTAGGCGGTGAACCCGAGTTTCAATGAGATTATGGTTAACTTAGAAAATACAAGAGAGTTGGGATGGGGAAGTCAGTGTTCATGTGATCGGATAAGATTGTTGATGTATCTTCCAGGCTCGCACCAGTGAATTCGTGTAGTCACTGGGGTTGGTTTGTTGGGCTAAAGTGAATTCGTGTAGTCACTTTAGTCAGTGAATTCGTGTAGTCACCCGAGTTCTGCTTGAGTTCGGACCAGGCCGAAATCGGATTACGTGTAGTCCTCTGACCGATTCGTGTAGCGGCATTGGATGCGCGTAGGGGATTTGTGAACAGTCAGTTATCCGATGACAGGAGCGTTGGCTCTGTGTGAGATGTGGACCATTGAGTGTTAGGTTGGTTAGTATTTGACCCAGTTATCGTACTCACATAGCTGTATGTTACTATTCGATTACCAGTTGCATGTATTATTGTCTTTCCTGTTAGTATTCCTATCATTATAGTATGGGTCGTTAGACCGTTTTATTTGTTCATGTGAGATCTTGCCGAGTGCCATGCACCCTGACGTACACCTGTTTTTCTGGTGTGCGTCAGACTTAGGAGACGGACAGGTCCAGCTAGATGTTGATGCAGAGCCAGTGTATGCCGAGCCGGAGTATCCTGCCGATGGAGTTGAAGAACAAACCGAAGTCTAGATGTGTTTTCCTCTATAGTAGCTAATGAACGTTAGAACTCGTTATCTTTTTATTCTTTAGTTAATGTCGGATTTTCGTATTTTGGCAGTATTTTCTTTTATTATGGACTATGTATTTTATTCCGTCTAGACCTGTTTTGTAATAAGGGCATGTTTGACCCATATTTTTATGTCTGGGATGATTTACCATTGATGATATGTTTATTTCTTATTCTGGGTTGTCTTTATATTCTTGCTATGTGTGATCGGGGACCTGTGACTTCGTATTGTTTTATTTCCAGACGCTTAGCGTATTAGATTGAGAAGACGGGGTCTAGCACTTATCTCTTCTCAGTCTAATACGTCGCGGGCTTGTTCACGTTCCGATTCCCCGGTATTTTGGGAAGCCCGGTTCCCGTGTATTTTGGGAAGCGGGGCGTGACAGGTTTTTTTGGTGGCCCATGCAGGTCACGGTCCCGAGTCATCACTAGTGAGAATATGATAGATAATTTAGATACATATCATATTTCATCCGTAAGACTATCTTTAACCTTATCCTATTTTCTTGATAGATTTCCTTTCGTCCCTATCTTATCACTTTTTGACTCCGGAACTTTCCATTGTTTCTTGTCTCGTCACTTCTTGACTCCGCTCTCGTTCCTTATCTCTGTCCTTGGATCCTTTCTTATTTTAATTCCGAGGGCGGAATTTGTTTTATTTGATACTAGTTAAAATAATTTTTTAGTATTTTAAAATATTTAATTATGATTTTTAAAAGAGTATTTATATTTTTCTCGAATTTTTATAATTTTCTATGATTTAAAAATCTGATTATATATTTATTTAAATGATTTTGTTATTTATAAATTTATTTTGTGCAGTAAAATTTTCTAAAATTAATTTGTTACGTTACCGGTACTATTACGTATTATTTTAAATAATATGTTGTATTGTTAATACTATTACGTATTATTTTGTATAATACTTTGTATTATTAATTACGTATTTCTGTATATAATTTATTGTATTATTTTTATTGTTACATATTATCTATCGTATTAGTATAACTTGTACGTTTTACTATATAGATAATTATCCCATAATTATCTGATTTTAAATGTAAGTAAATATATTTTTATTATTAATTATTCTTGTTTAATTATACAATATGGGTATTTTTCAACTATTTCGTATCAAATATTGTATTAGCTCAACATGCATTTTACTCCCATATTTCTCTCTCCCCTTCCATAAAATAAACATTCCTTAACTCTCCCGTACACCCCCTATCAACCCTATCAAAATATACATATAATATTAAACCATCTCTCTCTCCCTCAGATCTCAAAAACTCCATCCTCCAATCTTCTTCCCCAACCCGACCTCACCGCCCCCAGCACCAAAAACACCACGACAACCACCCCCGCTCGCCGCCGTTCGCCTGAACCCCCTCTCCGCCGCTCTTCTCCGTCGAAACCCGCCGCCTGCACCCGAGCTCCGACCACTCCCAGCCCAGACCCGCGCTCGTCTCCGCCTCCAAGATCGCCGACGACGCCGCCCTACCCCTATCGCCGTCGAGCCCTCACCCAGCTCCCACGACAGCCGTCAGCCGCCAGCGCCTCGCCTGACCGCCGCCCTCCTCTGTCCGTCAGCCACAGCGCCACCCCGAGCAGCCCCGACGACGCCGTCGAACGCCTCCTCCTCGCCGGCAGCCACTCGACAGATCCGCACCGTCCCGTAGGCAATATCTCGCATCTTCGTATTTTCCCGTTTTACAATTATTATTGATTAAGTAATTTAATTAGATTTGATAATATCGGTAATGTGCATATTGTGAATATTTGACGTGGAATGTGGATAAATAGTATTAGATAATATTTTAGGGGTAATATGGAGATATTTTGTGGTAATTATGTCGGAGAATTTAACGTGCATGAAATGATGAGTATATGTGTTGTAAATAGATTTTACGAGACATTAATAATTTTGTATATTTATATATAACTATTTTCGGACATGAAATGATAAGTTATGTGTTAAAATTTGAATTTACGTAATTTTTATCGAAAAGTAATTAATTAAGGTAATTTATAAAATAGGAAAATATTATTGTTCATGTAGAAAGGAATTAACAATTTTATGTATATATATTTTTGTATTTTAAGTTAATTATTATGAGAAATAGTTTTAAAGAATAATTTTGGGAAAAGAATATTATTATTTATGATTGTATGACGGATCGTCGTAGAGCACGACATTTCATGTGCAAAACGACATCGGTTTCTAGTTTTCTATTTACCGTATTATTATATTAAAGAATACGTAAGTACAGATATTTTGTATGAGAAGTTCGGACATTCCAGTAGTAAGATAATAATGAAGCTCCCTCATGTTTTACTTTCATGCTGTAATTTGTTTAAGCATTTCATGTTCATTACAGTTCTTATTTCTGCTTCATAAAACTGCTTAATCATGTTTAATATGCCTTATTATATTTATGATCTGTTGATGTGTTGAGAACCCTAGTGGTTCATGACTTAGTAGCATTGTGCGTCATGAACAGACTTAGTGACATGTGTGAGTTTAGGCGGTGAACCCGAGTTTCAATGAGATTATGGTTAACTTAGAAAATACAAGAGAGTTGGGATGGGGAAGTCAGTGTTCATGTGATCGGATAAGATTGTTGATGTATCTTCCAGGCTCGCACCAGTGAATTCGTGTAGTCACTGGGGTTGGTTTGTTGGGCTAAAGTGAATTCGTGTAGTCACTTTAGTCAGTGAATTTGTGTAGTCACCCGAGTTCTGCTTGAGTTCGGACCAGGCCGAAATCGGATTACGTGTAGTCCTCTGACCGATTCGTGTAGCGGCATTGGATGCGCGTAGGGGATTTGTGAACAGTCAGTTATCCGATGACAGGAGCGTTGGCTCTGTGTGAGATGTGGACCATTGAGTGTTAGGTTGGTTAGTATTTGACCCAGTTATCGTACTCACATAGCTGTATGTTACTATTTGATTACCAGTTGCATGTAGTATTGTCTTTCCTGTTAGTATTCCTATCATTATAGTATGTGTCGTTAGACCGTTTTATTTGTTCATGTGATATCTTGCCGAGTGCCATGCACCCTGACGTACACCTGTTTTTCTGGTGTGCGTCAGACTTAGGAGACAGACAGGTCTAGCTAGATGTTGATGCAGAGCCAGTGTATGCCGAGCCGGAGTATCCTGCCGATGGAGTTGAAGAACAAACCGAAGTCTAGATGTGTTTTCCTCTATAGTAGCTAATGAACATTAGAACTCGTTATCTTTTTATTCTTTAGTTAATGTCGGATTTTCGTATTTTGGCAGTATTTACAAGAATCTGAAGCGGATATCTCAACCAAGTGAGATATCGGCTCTTCCTCTCATCAGTTCTAGGACTGACCTGTCGAGGGATCCTAATAACTATTACAATGGCCACAAACTCAAACAACCAATTTTACGTGGTTCGGCAAACTGCCTACGTCCACGGGGCAAGGAGGGGGAGATCTACTATTAGAGGGAGAGATACAACTAGGGTTTACAATCTCACAGACAAAACCCTCTCACAAACTCTCAGATCCCTCACACAAATATTCTCTCAAAGGGGGAGACACAAAACCCAAAAACAACTACAAAAGGACTTTGTGCAGCCGCAAAACCCTGTAGCCGCAATCCTCAAGATCCGGTCCTTCTGCTTCAATTCGTAGCCGCCAGCCAGCAAGAAGACTCCCGCCTCTGCCTTTCTCAATTGCCCTGCACACCTTGCAGCCGCCAATCAATTCTCCTTTCTCCCCTCTGCCTCTTGCGTCCTTTCCACAGCCGCAAAAGAAACAACACCAACCTCCTGCACCGAACCCTAGGGAAAACATTAGGGTATTAATATTGTTGTAATCGGGTGGGCCTGACCCTCAAATCTCACGCGGAAACTAAAAAGCTCCGCTGATTCACGTGGTAGGTGGCCCCCACACTTAAGTTCATCTCTTCACACGTTTTCCCAAGTCTTCACGTGAATTCATTCACGTCATTCACGTGGGTTCACACAACGTTGAACTTGATAATGCAAGAAGTGTTGGTTATTAACATTTTTGTTATGGTGAACGTTTTGGATTGAGGGGTTAAGTTTAATATAACTTAAAGATCGAGTAACCTATTAGCAATTTCAATTACTGGAGGGATTAAGTTTAAAATAACTTACGGAATATTAAGGAACATCAATGATTTAGGGGGCTATTTCAAAATACGAAAGATTTAGGGGAGTACTATCGAAATGACCATTTTTTACAATTTATTTTTGGTGAGGTTATTGATAAACTAAGCTTCTTGTTGGTCAATCGGTTAGATTTTTTTATTTTTTAGCTATTAACTAATTTTTTCATTACATTCTTCTATATTATGAAATTTCCGATGTAGAGAAGGCAGTTTAGCTCTTGTTCTCTCTTACAAGTTAGTTCAACTTTATATTTCTATCATCTATTCCTTTTTGAATTTGAGTGTTAATATTGCTACTCCCTAAATCACCGGATTATGAAGCATATGGACGTTTATACTATATGGTGCCCTCGATTAGATTTACATATCCATACTATTATTTTCACTATTGGATCCTTCAGCCTGAGAAATGTAACAACTAATGATGAAAATAGTTATGCTAATTTTTATTCCAGGTTGCATCATTTTACTCTAGAATGACCAAAATTTATTTCTAATTCTTTATTTTATATCTCTATTTTTTGCATTACATAATTTTATCATTTTCCTATCCACGAAACACATGAAGGACATGAACAAATATAATTATGTGCAATGCACGTGCACTATACTAGTAGCTTTTAAATTAGGATAGCATGCTCAGTAGCCTGGATTATGCACGAGGCTTTTCTAAAAATGCATGCCAAGGAACCAAAATTTTCATCTTTTCATGGAACAAAATTTTCATCTTTTCATGGATAAATAATCAAGTATGCCGAGCCTTAATTCCTTTGGAGGTGGATTTTTAGAAGAAAGCATGCATGCTTATGATAGCCTTCACTGGGTCAAGTCTTGTGTTTTGTTTTCCCTCTACAAGCTCTCGGTGCTCAATTATATAATTATCTGCCATATCGCTTGCTTTGGTTTTGTCTTTTTTTTTTCGGTGCACTGTCTTGACCTTTTCCCCACTTTTTTTCCTTTTTTTTTTGTTTTGTTTTTTGGTGTATCACAATTCGTAACAAAAAAAATGAGAACACTATGATAGACTCCTAGATATATTCTAAGAGATGGACCACAAAAGGAATGCTCGGTTGGAAGTAAGATAATTTTTAGTTGGGGCCCTTACTAAAAAGAGAATGGAAGAATAAAATTCATGTATCCAGTCCAAAATAAAAAATAAAAAGTAAAATCTTCTTTATTTTAATTCCTCGTCTCTGTGAGAATTCTAATGTAGATTTGATCCCCCCGCTTCTTCAGATCAGCTATCGCGGCGACCAAGAAGGCTTCGCCCTGGCTAAATGTTGCGGGGCTTGGTTGTTTTGCAGTACTTGCAGCAGCAACTGCAAGTGGCTGATTCAAGAACTTGCACGCCGTCTACTTGCTGATCCGTGAAGGATTTGTTCTGTACTTTTTATAACGGGGAAAAAATTGTTCGTGATTCAATTGGCAATCTGTTTCTTCATGTATCCGAGCTAATGGCCTGTAAAATTCGGCTGGATTCTAATTTCGGATACGTTCAATGGCGATGCGACGTAAAATTCTGTATCCGTCGTTGTCGGGTATGAAGCCTCAACATACATATTTGCATACATGTCACCGGCCAGAAAATTGTGATCATGTAACATATGATGAGAAAACGCGTTATAATTAACGATTATATATCTCTTTTTTATTTCAAAACAGACCATAAAGACACAAACTGACTCAAACAACTATATAAACACACGTACGGGGCAAGCAAATCAAACGCAGACTCAACACACGTTCCTTATTCGGTCCCCCCCACCCCAAACTTCTCCAACTGAACCAGCTTCTTAGTTAATTAATGGGGGATACGTACAAAGCACACCACGGCTACACGTCGATCGTCTTCGTCGGTCATCACCATCAGCCGGAGATCTCAATGGATTTCACCTCAGGCTTCTTCACCTCCGCCTTCGGCACCGTGACGGTCAGCACCCCGTCCTCCATCGTCGCCTTCACCTGATCCATCTTCGCGTTCTCCGGCAGCCTGAACCTCCTCACGAACTTCCCGCTGCTCCTCTCCACCCTGTGCCACCTGTCGTTCTTGTCTTCCTTCTCCTTGCTCCTCTCCCCGCTGATCTGGAGCACGTGACCGTCCTCCACCTCCACCCTCACGTGCTCCTTCTTGAGGCCGGGGAGGTCTGCCTTGAGCACGTGCGCCTCGGGGGTCTCCTTCCAGTCGACGCGGGCGTTGACGAAGGCGGAGGTTTCGGACGGGAACATGGAGGCGAAGGGTTCCCAGAGGTCGAAGGAGGTTAACGGGTCGTAAGCGCTGCGGGACCCGAATCCGAATGGGCAGACCGACATGTTAATTTGATTTGGTTCGCGTGGAAGGCCGAATGTTTTTTCGACTCGGTCGCGGTCGCGTTTTGTTTTTCGATGGGTGATCGATGATGATGAGTCGGATGAGGGGAGGGGCATTTATAGGGAGGTTCGAGTTGTCGTGAGGGTTCGAGAGATTTTGCTTTTTTGTTTTCTTTTGCGTTCGAGAGAGCTGTTGGGGCCGTCGAGGTTGGGTGAAAAGTGACGTTCGGTCGATCTTCAGGAAGATGCCAGAATTGGATCCTACTGTGGACGAGCCCGACTCCGACACCATGTAGAGTTACGTGGGCCTTTTCTATCGGATAGGAGCGTTTCTTGTTCGCTGGACGAGCCCAAACTCAACAAATGATCAATAAATAGGGGGGGATAATAAAACAAATTTCATCCGCGCCTCTTTTGTTAAAAATCTGTTACTTTAGTCATGGCTTCTACTTGTTTCTCATTGGGATTATGATTTTACCCGCAACTTACTGCTGAAGGACGGCTAAAAACATGGAAATTAGATGGTTTAAGCGACCACCGTGAGCTAATCATCTATTTTTTTTACCGGAAACTCCAGAGCCAAAACGTTTTGTGTAAACTTCTCAAGAAGATAGCGGTGTGAGTAGAGAAATCTATATGTTAGGCCCTAATATTTCATGTTTGAGATTTTGCAAATACACGTCCCTCACATACAGGGAGCACCACTCAAATTCTTGCTGCTGAACAGCTAAGAAGCTCAGACGTTGCCGCCACGGCCTCACACATGCTTTTCATAACACAGAAAAGCAATTTGTATCGGATATCTCTCCGGTGTCTATCCAGTACATACAGAAACAGTTGTAGATGAGTAATCGAAGACGCACAGACCATCGATACAATTCCCACAATTGCTACGAAAATAAGCTTGGAACACATCTCGCCATTTCTAATATGTCTTCCTCCAGTCTGTCCCATGACAAAAAGAGAGATGAAATATGGAGGATCATTCTTCTTTGAATCAACTGTACCAGTCGAGAAAGAGAATGGAAAAAGTAAGGACAAACAAGAAAAGGAGAAGAAAAGTCCTGCTGCTACTGTTTCGCTTAATTGCCTGTGTCAGCTCCTTGTTACCCAGCACCACGTTATTTGTAGCTTCAACTGCCTGAAAAGAACATGCGGCGACGAGAGCTTAATGACTGATCAATAGATGACAGAAAACTAAAATTTAATGAATCAGTGAGCAGACAGATGCAGGATTTGCTTCCCAAATCAGCAGTGAGAAATCGGTGAGTAGATTAGCGATACAGGATGTAATGTTGCCCGATCCCACATTTTTCAGGGTAATATTTTGTTTTCTTTCTTCTGCATGTGTGTTTAAGCCTTAACCTCCACCCGTTTCTCAGGGTGTAATGATGTCCACTTCCCACATTTTTCAGGGCAATCTTTTGTTTCCTTCCTTTCGCGTGTGTGTTTAAGCCCTAATCTCCACCCTCTGAACAGTTTGTACTTTTCCACCGCCTACAACAGTCCCTCAAATCTTTCATACTTTAAATAAGTCCCCCAAATCTTCATATTTTAAAATTTCATACAAATCTTTTAAGTGTTTTGAAACAAACAGCCCCTTAGTGATAATTTTTTTATTACTATTTATAGAGTGAATCTCCAAACAAGTTAACAAGATAATATATTAATTAGTAACATTTATCAATTTTTGTTACTAAATCAATATATGTAAGGGGAAAAAAATTCATAGTTTCAAATTAACATGAGGTGCTGTCATCCTCACATTGCTATTTTTTTTAACATGAGGTACTATCCATCACATTAGTTTTGATTTATATGAGGTACTATTTTCCTCACAATAGATTTCATTGATAAGGCTTGATGAGCTCATCATCTTCTTTTTCTTCTTTTTTCTCACAACATGAAGATAAAGCTATTGTTATCGAGGGTTTCTCATTACCATAAACTCACTCTCTAGTGCAGCATATACCTTGCATCAGTTTAGGAGGGAGAGAAAGGAATAAATTATAAATATCATCACGTCGCACAAAGCCGACTCTGAACAGACAGTGTCAAACATTTTATTGTTGTGCTTATTCTCTGTAGTCATGGTGGGATTTGAGTCATTTGATACATATAGTTCTAGTTAAGTCAAGACTCTCTATTTGACTTCCTTGAGCTGCCGTCATTCGATCAGTCCCTCTTTGGGAGATCCGCCTTCATAAGCTTTCTCCCATTGGCTGTCAAACAAAACTGATAGAGAATAAAGGTTGACCGGGGAGTCTTCATAGCTTGAACGTACAAAACTTGAATTTCTTTCATTGTAAACATAAGTTAAGTCAAGACAGCTCAGGGGGTCAGGGAGTCAAATGGTATACCAATCTATGTTTGCCGTGGCATTGCGGAGGTCGAAGGGTAAGACCATCTATTTTGATGACTGCCTTTGGGGCCAATGTGGGATCTGCCCAAGAACCTACCGGTTTAGGTAAATATCTAATGTGTTTTTTTTTATGAATTGTGGTGTCGATATGCGTATTGGTCCAGGTCTTAATTTCAATATTAGTATTCATATATAACACATGAAGAGATGTAAAGCACTTTCTTACACAGAATAGTATAAAACATATACCAAACCTGATTTTGATAGAGAAAACAACTGATATAACTTTGATGAGGATTAGCTTAAAAAGTTTAAAGTTTAAGCTTAATTTAATTTAGAGTCTTAAGCTGTTAAATTTACCTAATTTTTTCAAGTGCTGAGTCATATATGCAGTCTAATGTAAGCAAAGAATACAAAGGCAAAAAAGGCAAAGCTTTGCCAACCATATTCTTACGGGTTAAGCTTGTGCATACAGCCTCATTGGCAATGCAACGACAACTTATTTCTTGATATTTCATTTTATATACATGATCTTACTTCAGCTACTCATGTTATATACAAGGTATAATTAATACAATTACAACGAGAAATACATGTTTTTACAGTTTGCAAAGGGAGACTTATGATAATAATTCAGTAGTATATGATTGACCTGTACCCTAATACCGCATCTTTTATTCTCAATATCTCAAAGGAAGAAACAACGAGGAATTAGTTCTCTGCCGCAAGGAGTCAATTTCTACTACAACTAAAATCACATACATGAAAAGAGTGAAACATTAAAATCAAACAAATTCATATAAATAATGGTGGAAAAGAACTTTACTCACCTGTTCATACAAATGTTCAATTTGCTGAGCCTGTTGTAGGACATGTGTGGACATGAGATGATTCAATGCTGACATCTCCACCATCTTTGTTTCTGTTTCTTGAACAGCATCTAGAAGGCTTGTCAACTCAATCTGTTTGGGAGGGAACAATGAAGTTCATAATACACAAAATAATCAATACAGTGATTTCCCACTAATTGAGATTGATAAAAAAGGTCATGCAAAAAACATAACCTGGAGAGTACGAGTCTCATCATCCAAAAGTTGATCCTGAACTTGAATATTCCCAAAGTTAGAAGGGAGCTCCTGCTCTCCGATCTCAGCAAGATCAGAGTTAGAGACTTCAGAAGATTTTGCATTGGGTAGTTTGCGCATCTTTCTTCTCGGCAATGCTCTATTAATAGCATCCTGAAAGCGTATAGATCTAAGCCTGTCAAACTGAGCAGTGACAGAATGAAGCCGCTCGCTCAAAATCAAAACCTGCACTTCAGAAGGAAGATAGTCAAGAAGTGAAATTTTCATATTATGATATATAGTATAGAAGCATTATACAAGAAGCTAAGAGAATGCGATTAAGCAAAAGGCAACAACATCCAACTGAAAAGAAGCACTGTAAATTTTTTGGGAGGAAAATATGTCTTTGACGCACATAACAACAACACCAACAACCACAACTACTGCACATTTGGCCACATGGGAATTGAGCATAGGCTCCCCCAAGGGGGATGACACGGCTTTGCCATGTGATCTTACTGGGCTTTCCCAATGCACTGCCGAAAATTGACATTGTTATTCTTAAATAAAGTTAAATTCAACTCATATCTTTCTTTTCGGTAACAATTACATTACTTGTGTTCTTTTTTTTCTCCCAGAATTTTAAATATGACGAAGGACAAGTTGAGCTTCCCTTTCTCATTACTTAGTATAAGATAGACAAGCACGGTGCAAACATGTACATCATTAGATCAATGAATACCTATACATCGGGTAACTACAACATCAACCAGAAGCACTCCTGTTCGACTTTTCTTTTTTCTAAATTCATTCAAAGTTATCCATCACTATGTTTTAAGATAAGCATTATCAATCACCGCACTAATATATGGATAGAAGTAAAGCATTAATAACATGATGTAGAAAGATTGAGTACTAAATCCCCTTGACTGACGTAGAGATGCACATTTAATTAATAATTTAACCTTAAAAAAATGCATGCATTGACAATTACTAACAGCATACCACGCCATGTTTGTGAGCTACAGTATCAGCATGAGAGCTATCATCCCGTATAGAAAGCCATCTGGTTGAATTCCCATTCTTTTCTTCATCATATATCCTATTCTTAAGAATATCAATCTGGTCCTTGCATGCTTTGACAAAAATGCTAACCTGAAAGAAAGCACTTTAATTACTTGAAGAAAAATACTAAACAGCGAAATTTCCGTTGTAGGAAAAACCTGGTACACACTAAACCGTGTGACATGCGAAACAGTAATGATAAGAGATTACCAACAGAAGATGGTAATTTCCTTGTATTTATCTCAAAGGCAGGCATCAAGAAAAGTTTACGCTTTACAAGAATAGCCTCTTTTGAGAGCTAGGGGATTATAAATCCTAAGAAACTGACGCACACCTAGTGAAATTCCACAAGTTTCAACATCTGTTGGCTCAGTTTGGACTGTAACTTGGCCTACGTCATGGTTACCCCCTGTGTACCAAACCACAGGGAAGCTGAAGGGTATTAAATTAGGGTGGCACTAGGGCACACCCCCAACCACCCCCCCCTCTCATTTGCTACAGTGCACCGGGTCTCACATGGGATTTTAAAAATTTAAAATTCCATGTGGGACCCGGTATACTGTAGCAAATGAGAGGGGGTGTGGTTGAGGTTGTGGTTGGGGGTGTGCCCCTATCATTTTCCATTAAATTAATCCAAAACACAGAAAAGCCAATTACACACCAATATATTCAAATCTCTCACTTAAAGTAGATATAAGATAAACTCTTATATCATAACCTAAAAATCTATTTATATCATTAGACTGGAAATGTTCACAAGGAAGATGCATGGCGACAAGCAGCTATTCAAAGAAATTATAACAACTTCTCAAGTTTTTTCTCTTTTGGTTTTGGAGTGTGGATACTGAGAACCAAGGAAAACAACTGAGTAGTAACTTACTTCATGCTCAATGTTGTCTCTTTCCTGCTCAGTCGTGCGATGCAAATCGACATAATCTTTCCGATGCTTCACAATAAAATGTTCCAACTCATTGATGCTTTCAAGCTTCAAACAATGCAAAACTTCAGTCTCAATAGACAAAAATACAGTTAATTTGGAAATAATAATAATAATTGAAATACTACAAGAACCAAGATGTCGGCTTTAGTTACATACAGTTTTGACTGCAGCTTTAGTGAAGGCGGATCTCTGTAGAGGCCTGTGCATGATGAAACATGCCAAAACTGCCGCCAATTTCGACTATCAAAAACAAAATTTTATAAGAAATTTTGCATAACCAACTCTCACAGAAGCTAGGGTTTGAGATATTGATAACAATAAAATTCAACGAGCTTAAAATCCATCACCAACCTCGGAGTAATCAAGAGAGCGAGCCGCAACACGAATTGCATCCTTGAAATCTTCAGTTCTATCCCTAATATTTGCCATTTCCCTCTTTAATTTAATCACAGACTCAGCCAATAAATATATTTAGCATGCCCCCTGTATTTGATAAAGAGAAGAACAAACTGAGAAAACAATTATAACCCTGAGTATAACTTTAAATTTAAATAAAAAGAAACCCTAAATGCGTCAATTGCTGAATACAGAATTTCAAGAACTTCGATCGACGGTCAGGGTCGGATCCAGGATTTTAGTTCTGGGGGGCCGCGTACAAAAGATAAATAAAAAATTTTCTTAATGTAATTTTATTCACAAGAGATATACCACAACCCAAATAAAACGAGTAAAATAGCCAACATCAATATCTCCAAAATATTTCAAAAGAGGAAGACAAAAATATTATATAGAAAATAGTCAAATAAGCATCATCTATTTTTTTATAACTAAAATTTCTCTAACTAAAAGGAATTCGACGTTCCTTAAATTTTTCAAAGTCTTCAATGATAGCATCAATGCTCAGACTTTTAACAATTTCTCTTTCAATAAATACCATTAATACGTCGGAGAGGAAAGCATCCTCCATTTTGCTTCGAAGCCTAGTCTTGACGATATTCATAGCTGAGAATGATCGTTCTGCAGTAGCAGTAGAAACTGGAAGAGTAAGCACAAGTACGATCACTCTAAAAATGAGGTCGTATGTAGCAGATTTATTAGTCTTTACCAACCATTAACACAACTCAGAAATGGTTGAAAGAGTTTTGAAGTCTGACCCTTTGACTACATTATGCTCATAATGTTTCAGTTGCATCTTCAAACTCTCTTTTTCTTCACTTGTAAAATCTTGTGCATAAAACTTGCCAAACAATTTGCATATATCTTGTATTCTCAAAGCCTCAGATGCATTTTGAGGATTTAAGGCAGAACTAAGCATGAGCAATTCTGTCGCATCTTTACTAAAACGCACATTAATTTCTTGCATTTGTGAATCGATCGCGGCATAAAAAAAGTCTACTCGATAATGCTGCCCAATGGTGATGTCTTGATGACCACGAGCTCGACGTCGTCTATCAACATACTGAGCACTAAAATCAGGAATATTAATGTTACGAGCCACACAAAAAGACTTCACTTTTTCAAGCAAATTATCCCACTTGTCATCCCTTAACTCTTGTAGTAATCTTTTTGTAGATGACACAAGCTCCATTGCATTCGAAATGTCTTAAGACTTCCTTTGTAAAGTCTGGCAAAGAAAATCTGTGATCCCCATAATCTCACTCATTAGATGTAAGATAAATACAAAATCGAATGAAGTCATTTCATCATAAACAGATGTTGCATCAGCTCGTTGGGAAGAAAGCCCATCCTCCATAACTTTGAGCAACACCGTACATGCTGCACTGAACATCCTGATCAAACTTGATAATGATCTGAAATGAGAACTCCAACGCGTATCAGCAGCTCGTTGTAAAGTGCCAATCTGATTAAGTCCAGTCCCTGTCTCGAGTTCATTAATAGAAATCAAATGGGCAATGTCATCCACGTGAGCTTTCTTCAATTCATCATTACGCTTGCAAGAAGCACCAACCATATTAACTATAGAAATTAATTTATCAAAAAACATATGAATGGGAGTCAGATTTTTTGCTGCCGCAACAAGAGCCAACTGTAGCCGATGAGCAAAGCAATGAACATAGTAAGCAGTCTTACAATCTTTCATAATCAAAGCTTGCAATCCATTGAATTCACCTCTCATATTACTGGCCCCATCGTAACCTTGACCTCTAATATTTTGAACATCCAAATTGTAATGAGCCAAAGCAGAATATATGGCGTTCTTTAAAGTCAAAGCTGCAGTATCAGAAACATGAACAAGCCCAAAAAAACGTTCTTGAATGAATCCATTAGTGTCCACAAACCGTAACACAATAGACATTTGCTCTTTTTTGACTCATCACGGGCTTCATCAACAATGATACAATACTTGGCAACTCCAATTTCTTCACGAATTGCATTTTTCAATCTCACTGAAAACACATGAAGTATTTGTTTTTGAATATCATGACTTGTATATTTGGCATTTTTGGGAGCTTTCACAATTGCCTTTGAAAGTTAGTCATTCTCCATGGCCAGTACATCCAAAAATTCAAGAAAATTGCCACGATTGGACGAACTAGATTTCTCATCGTGGCCTCTAAACGAAATCCCTTGGAGTGCAAGCAATCGCACCACAAGTATGTGAGCTCTTAACCGAAGACGATCTGTTGCAATTTGTTCAGCATTGAAGTTGTCGAATCGCCTTTATATATGCTGCGGTTGGTTCATCAAATCCTCACATGCCTTTTCAGCATTACGATGGAGTGAAGATACATTATCTTTTCCTATATGGCCTAGGAAAGCACATGCTTTTCCGCTTCGAACTTTCTTCCAACTATCAAAACCATCAACAACAAAAGCAGTTTGATTTTTGCACCCTGATGGCTTGTTGAAGAGAAAACATGGAAAGCAATATGCTTTATCTTTCGCCGGTGAATACTCCAACCAATGAAATAGCTCATACCAAGTAAATTGAAATCTTCGAGGATGCTTAATATCCTTATTTAATGGATAATCTTGAAGAATAGGTTGATATGCCTTTAGATTCAAATATGCTCGACGAATCTCCTCCCGTTGGTCAAGAGGGTATTCCCATATTTGTCGACGCAAGCCTGGATCACGCTCTAAGGAATTAAGATCAACTTCTTCACCATCTGGATTTTGAAATCTTTTAGGAGGATTTTCAAATGGAAGATCATTGTCATTTGAGGCTAGTGAAGGGGTTATAGGAGCAGCAGGACTTAATTCATTTCCTCTCTTCCTTTGGAAAAAATTATCAATTGTAACAGATTTTCCCATTTTATTTCAAATTTAATCACTGACCAGTCTGACCTGTGAAGTTTATATATATATATTAGGAATATACAATCAAATACTCATCACAGTATCACACATTTAAGTTTTTTTTTTGAGAGAAAATCACACATTTAAGTTACTAAGCCGAACAACCATATCATTCCACTAACCATATCATTCCAGTAACATTACCAAATTCCTAACACCACTTGTATCTACTACTGTAAGCTTTAGTAGAAACCCTAAATTAAAGAGAGAGAAATATTCGCAATCCACCACGGCACCACGTAAAGGGAACAACGGCCCTAAATTACCAAGAAAGCCCACTTGGAAAGGTAAAAAAAACAATAAATTCTCCTACAAGATTTTATCTTTCTATCAGAAACAATCATACAATTGAAAACCAAGAAATACCCTGAAACCGAAACAGCAAAACATAACGAATTAAGAGAGAAAGGTTACAAAGGTATTGATGGGATAATTGGGATTGTACCTTAGATCCTTAACCTTGCTTAATCCATCTCCATCCACGCCGCAGGACCACGAACCTGAGCACCTCACCTCCCTTTAATGTCGTCGTCGTCTCGTCAGTCGTCTAGATTCCGCCCCCTCCCCCCCTTTCGTAAGTTTCGTCACAAGTCTGTGGTAGTGTGTGTGGGGCTAGGGTTTTAACTTTCACTCACTTTATTAATATATCATTTCCAATAAACCCCCTTAAGAATAACCATTTTCTAACAAACCCCCTTAAGAATAACCATTCGCTAAATACCTCTCCATAATTTCCAATTTCAATGAAACCCCCTTTATTAATCTTGTTGCTGTTCATGATAATATATTTACTATTAATATATACATAAAAACCCTCAAATAATTAATATTCACAAACTAATTTTTTTAGGAATAGAGCACCCTAATTTTTTTTCCCCCAAAATTTTGTAGAGGGTTAAGAAATAGAGCACCCTAATCCCCCCCGACTGTACGTAGATCCTCCCCTGTCGACGGTTAGGTAGCAATCAGATCTTCCCGAGTTATTAGAATGCATACCTGAAGAAATCGCCGAAAGCTTCGAAAATCTTGCAGAACGAGCGCAACTCCGGCGATCTAGGTCCGGCGATCTAGGTCGGAGCCCGCGACTTCTCTTCCCCTTCTCACGAGCCTTTTCTCTGGAAATTAATTTACAGTGATGGGTTTTTTGGACCCTAGGGCCACTTAGGCCTAACTTTAAATTGGGCTGACTGCTAATTCGAAGGGAAGTAGGCCCAATAACACTTTAAATGAGGGTTCAAAAGGCGCTTCTTTCCTCTCCATGTTCGAACTTTCGCCATGGATGCTGCTGTGCTTGCATAGATATTATAAGAATTTTTTTTTTCAATTGGTTTAGATTGAACACAATTAATGAAGTATAATAATTAGGTAAAATGTGAGGAAATAGCACTCTAATTCATGTGGAAGTATGGTATTGATGTATAAGGATACTTCTGTTATTAGATAATAATTTGTTATTCTAAAACACTCTACAATAACCTTGTAATATGGAAATCTTCTAAAGATAATTAGGACTAAAAATATGACAAAAATAAGATATATCTAGAATATAAGAATATCATAATATAATCTAGAATGTTTCATGTAAAATATCTATGCTTTAGATAGTTCTATATGTGTCTATAAAAATAGGCAATGGATGTAAGCATTGAGAACAAGCTTTGAATCAATTAAAACAAAGTTTCTTCAAGCTAGTCTCTTCCCTTCCAACTTTTTCATTTCCTTTCTACTTCCTCTATTCTCAATCCTCTGAAACTAAAAAAATTACTTACCCATCTAGCTGCTGCAACTCCAACAATTTCGCGCGTTTAGAAAGTAAGCAAACCGTAATTTGACCATATTTGGGATTGTTCGCAGCGAATTTTCTAATTCATTGTTTAATTATGAGAAGAACGTAAGTTATGCAAATTTCTCATAATTTTAGCAATATTTAGTCTTAAAAACTAGCTGAAAGTGTGAAACTTGAGAATTCAAGTAAATATGTCCTAGTTGTTTCTATAACAAATACGGCATTCACCGAAAAGCTCAGACTATATAGGAATCTGCATTGATTGAGCTCCTCAGGTTTACAAATTAATCATCTACTGATCAGTTATCAGTATTGAAGAAAGATTCAGCTCCAGGTTTTGTTATGCAACCCCGAATAATATTTGCATTCTCATGCACTTATCAATAGTTTTGTTTTTTCTGACAGACTTCTCAGAGACATTTTACACTGGCCATTTATTTGATCTTCCGTCCTCGATAAATTAGAAGTTGTTTTGGTAATTGGGTTTGCATTTGCTTGGTTACACTAAGTAAAATTTCACGTATCCAGACGGAATATTCTAGACGGAAATTTTTCCGTCTAGAATGCATTAAACTAGACGGAAAATTTCCGTCTAGAATACTCTGTCTAGGATAATGCATTCTAGACGGAAATTTCCGTCTAGAATAGTATCCTAGACGGTTTTTTTATTTTTATTTTTTTTTAAAAAAAAATCCTGATATCCTAGATGAAAATTTCCGTCTGCAATGTATCCTAAACGGAAATTTCCGTCTAGGATATGTGCCTATTTAAAAAAAAAATTAGCCCGTCAAACCCCCCGCTGTTACGCTGAAAATCCTGATATCCTAGATGAAAATTTCCGTCTGCAATGTATCCTAAACGGAAATTTCCGTCTAGGATATGTGCCTATTTAAAAAAAAAATTAGCCCGTCAAACCCCCCGCTGTTACGCTGCACTTGTTCTTTTAGGATCAGGAACTCTATAATAAGCCAAACACCCCCACACTTTAAAATATGACAGATTAGGCTTTCTACCTTTCCATAACTCATAAGGGCTTATATTTGACTTTTTAGAGGGAATCCTATTATGAATATAACATGCTGTGTACAAAGCTTCTCCCCATAAATTTAAAGGTAACTTAGCATTATTAAGCATACAATTTATCATTTCTTGTAAAGTTCTATTTTTTCTTTCGGCTAAACCATTCTGTTGGGGAGTATAAGGTGCTGTACATTGATGAATAATGCCATGTTCTTCACAAAAAGTATTAAAGTTATCAGAAAAATATTCACCACCTCTATCAGAACGTAATACTTTAATTTTCCTTTCAAGTTGATTTTCAACTTCTGTTTTGTATTTTTTAAACATATCAAAAGCTTCATCTTTTGTTCTTAAAAGATAAACATACATATATCTACTGCAATCATCAACAAAAGTGATAAAGTATCTTTTTCCTCCTCTAGTTAACATACCATTCAATTCACATATATCAGAATGTATTAAATCTAAAACTTTAGAATCTTTGCGAGAAACACTTGGAAAAGATTTCTTTGTTAATTTAGACTTAGCACAAATTTCACATTTATCAAATTCACCATTAAAGTTAATGAAGTCTAACTTTCTCATATTTTTCAAATAGCGAAAATTTAAATGTGCTAAGCGATCATGCCATAAATATGAAGACTCAACAATATAAACAGAAGATATAACTTTATTATTAATACTTAGTTGATACATTCCATCACAAGAGTAGCCCTTTCCCACAAACATCCCGTTCTTAGACAGGATAACATTATTTGACTCAAAAGCAACCCGAAACCCTTTCTTACAAAGAAGATCAACAGAAACTAAGTTCTTTCTAACTTCGGGTACATACAGAACATTTATAAGAGTCAATTTCTTTCCAGAAGTAAAATCTATATCAACAGTCCCTTTTCCAGCAACCTTTGCACAAGCATTATTCCCCATTTGCACTTCTGTAATTTCCGAAATTTCTTCAAATCCTTTGAACAAGGATTTGTCCTTGCAAACGTGGATTGTTGCTCCAGAATCAAGCCACCATCCAGACTTAACAGAAGCCATATTGATTTCAGAAATCATAGCGACCAGATTCTCTTCTATCATATTTGCAGAAGCCTTTGATTTTACATTATTATTTTTTCTGTGACGACATTCTTTAGCAAAATGTCCAGGCTTGCCGCAAATAAAACAGGACCCCTTTTTCTTCTGAAAATTCTTCTTTTTAAAGTGTTGTCCACTTTTCTTTACTTGAAGGTTCACATTTTTTACCGAAGATTCATTCTTTTCCACAGTGTGGACCTTACAATCACTTTGGACAGAATTTTTCGAATCACGTATGCGTGACTCCTCTTCAATTCTAAGATTCTTCTGAAGTTGTTCCAAAGAGATATCCTCAGTTTTATGCATTAGTTTCTTCGAGTAATCTTTCCAAGTTGATGGTAGTTTTGCAATAATTGCAGCAACTTGAAAAGACTCTGGAAGAACTATTTTGAGAACATGAATCTTATTAACAAGAACCTCCAATTCATGAACTTGCTCTAGGACAGACTTGTCATCAACCATTTTGTATTCTAGATATTTTGCAATTAAATACTTGTTTGTACCTTCCTCCTCGGCTTTGTATTTAAATTCCAGTGCATTCCAGATCTCCCTTGCCGACTTTATCCTCGTGAAAAGATCATATAATCGGTCCGAAAGTGTGTTCAGAATGTGACCGCGACACAACACTTCATCTTCCTCCCGTTTTGCCTTTTGCTTTTTGATTTCTTCTATTTCCTCCTCAGTAGGTTGTTTGCCGTCTGCACTTGGTTTTGGATCTTCTATGGGCTGCAGATTGGGGTTGAGAATGTAGGAGATCTTCAATGCTGTAAGAAGAAACATCATCTTGACGGCTGCTGATTGAAGTTACTCAATGGAGGTGAAATTGCTGTTCAGGAGGACTGGGGTGGAGCCTTTAGTTTTTGAACTGGACCAGCTAGGTAATGTTTCTTTTCTTTGGTGAATTTTTTTGGGTTGCGAATGAATGCTATTCCAGTAAGCAAATCTGGAATTTTCCTTAATTCGTTGTGAAACAAATTTGTAATATTGCAGAAGTTTTTGATAGAAAAGATTCAGAAAAAGAATTGTTGATAGATATCTGAAAACATAAACTATTTATAATTTTTAAAAGGTGCTTCCAACAGTCACAACTTTTTAAAACACCCCTTGGAACAAACAGCCACTTTTCAACAGTCACTTGTCTTTTCATAATTTTTAAAATTCAAAATAACATTAAAATAAAATATATTCAATATATAATTATATATATAAAAAATAGAACATTTAAGCGGTATTATTTGCGCTACCCGCACGCGGGTTTAGAAGCCTACACTTTGATCCATTATTCAAAGCCCAATAAGCATTCAATGCTTTTAAACCTCTAAAAGAATGTTCAAAATTCCAATGTGGGACTATCTTGTTTTTTACAAACAAATACTAACATAAACTAATTAGGTTATTATGTGCCGGTTAACATTGGAAACTAATTTCTTTACTATGCTTGATAATTCTTTTGCAATTGTGAATATACAGCTATATCCCGATTATTCATTGAAGTATTATCATAAGATGCAGAAGATTATTGCTCTGTTCTTCTTTCATTCAACCATTTTAGGCAGTGGTGTCTTGGTTGATTTCGCTTGTTATCTTCTTTGTGCATTTTTGGGCACTCTGAAATACGTTGAAGATGAATGTGCTTCTCTGTAGTGAAAATTTGTCATATGTATCACCTTTGTCTTGAACTTTTGCAGGCATTGGGAAGTAAGATACTTATTGGTTGCATCAGTTTTAATTTGCATACACAACAATGTAGAGATCGGGTTGATGGAGGAATTGTGCGTAATGTTGTGCGATGGAGCATACAGAACCTCTTGTAAATAATTTATGTAAAAGTTTGTAAACAATTTATGTATCTCTCTACTATTTTGGTGAATATATTATTTGAATATAATTGGATTTGATATTGGAATATAATTTGATTGTGTTGGCTACGAATATAATTTGTTGTTGATAAATATTGTGTACATGCACTCAGAATAGATTCTGCAAAAAAAAAAAAAACTGTAGCATAGCATCCTAGACGGAAATTCCGTCTAGGATGCTCAAATTCCGTCTAGGATGCTTGGTTTTTTGAAAAAAAATTTAAAAAACATTCTAGATGGAAATTCCGTCTAGAATGAGTGTTCTAGACGGAAATTTCCGTCTAGGATACCCATCCTGGACGGAATTTTTTTCCGTCTAGGATGAAGTATTCTAGACGGAAAATTCCGTCTAGAATAATCCGTCTAGGATGTATTCTAGACGGTTTTGAATTCCGTCTAGAATAATCCGTCTAGGATGTATTCTAGACGGAATTTCCGTCTAGAATACTATATTCTAGACGGAAACATACTAGACCCGTATTCTAGACGGAATTCCGTCTAGAATACACATCCTAGACGGAATTCTGGATATCCTAGACGGAATTTTCCGTCTAGGATGCCTCTTTATGTAGTAGTGTTAGTATCATCAGTTGACCATGTCTGGATTAAAAAGTAACCGTGTATGCTAAAGATGCAGCACCAACAACAATACGAAGCCTTTATCCCAAATTTTTGGGGTCTGCGAATTACTGTTCGAAAAAAAAATCTGTTAAATGAGAACTATAAGTCAATACTAATGGACGTTGCTTGGTTATCATATGTCTACCATATCAAATGATTTTACAATTGCAATCACGGAAATCTTTCGTGTAGAAAGTCCCACAAAGAAGATCTATACACCGTTCGAAGTTTAGATAACCCTTTTCCCTAAAGCAAAAAAGAAATCTCGTTGTCAAAATCAACCGGAGTTCAAATCAAAAAATTTGAATCAAAACCCTGAACTATTTTCAGTGAAGGATCACTCTTTGGCGTACATTCACCTTCTCTATTTTGTAGTATTCTCCTCTTTGTAAGGTTAAAAAAAAAAATTATCTACAAATGATCGATCTTCTATAATGTAAAACTCTATTGTGGATCCGACTTCATGTAGGTGAAACTGCACGATTGGAGTTGCCAAGCATCTGAGTTGTTTAAAGATTGTTCACATTTTTCTCTTGCAAGGGGGTTGCATGATCTTTAGGGAGAGGATACCCCTGCAATCCTATAAAGCTTGGCCGTCGTAAAAAAGTATCCATGCTTTTTTCGTAAAAGCTTCTTTAAAATTCTTCACGATTTGCACAAGCATCCTGGAAGAGGATTTGCGTAGAAGTTCTCTTCTAGCCTCGGGCTTTCTCCGAGTTTCCTTTCGTAGGGACCTCCAAGCCTATTAGCATGATGCTTCTTCACCTCGTTTTCAAAAATTTCCCAAGTTATGATACCCGCATCTAGTCGATCTATTAGTTTGACAAATGTTTCCCTGATGGATATCAAACAGTTAAAAGGTCGTTGAGAGATTCTTATTAAATAAATAGAAAAAAAAGAAGGTATATATGATTTTAATACCACTGAGATATACCTATCAGGATTGATGGTCTTACGAAATCCTTCAAACCTCCGGTGACCCTGCACCGCCTTGGCCATATTCCCATCATACGTATACATGAAGACATCGCCATTGAGTGCTACAATATAATCCACTGCCGCAAGCCGATTTTGGTACATTTTTAAAGGAGCTAACTCCGCCTCCGTTGCCAGACTATGGTGCGTATGGATGTTCGGGTATTCTTCCTTTAAACCATTCATGCTGTGAGAACCATAAATTTTTCCTGCAGCGATGTAAATGTTTGCTGTAGATGGATACCCCATAGCCTTTAGGAAAACAGCAGCCTCTCGCGGCGTCATGGGACAACCTCCTAATATCCGTCTCTCTGTGCTATTGATTTCCTTCTCCTTCCAGTGCTTGACATGGTGCCTCATGTCCTCGAGCGCTTTTGCTTCCTGTGATGTCAAGTTGTGGCTACAACCGGTAAAAGCGAGCATGTCTTTTTCGTACCTGTCATTATGAGAGGGGAAAAAAAATGTTGAACCTTATCAAGCTTGCTCCATATCCTTTAAAAAGAAGGTCATATTGAATTATGTTTCTTGGACAATGATTATATTTTTAACTTACCTCAAATGGAGGGCGATGTAATAGTTACTTCCATTTCTGAGTCTCCTGACAAGGGTCTCTCCCAGTTCTTCGATTTGTGGTGTATACCGAAGGGCCCTGTAGTTTGCACGACACCTGAGCTTCTGAAGTGAGGGTGCAAGGCCATTGTTTGCAATTCTGGAGTCAGTATGAGTAAATTTCACCACTTTATATTTCTGCAGAATTTTCTCAAAACCTTTGTAGTAAAAAGTCTGCGGAAGAGGAGATTGGTTTAGTTAAATACTCAAGTAAAGCATGCACCCATTTAGCATGCACAGATCAAGTCCAGATGCCAACCTTAGACCAGGAAATAGGAGCCCTTACAAAGGGCTTCACTTTCCTATACTTGGCTGGTAGAGACTCTACTATCTCAATGTCCTCTTTTAACACATCTATAAAGTTTCTCCAGTCAAATATATCTTTGAAGTTACTGCAGAGGATTCCGAGCAATGGTCAAAGCCAAAAGATACATAAAAAAACATAAACTTTGGAAGGTGAACATTTATGAATTACAATACAAGAGCAAATACCTTCGATCTGTCCAAAAGGAAGAATGGTCGAGATTAGGAAGAACTAACGTTGCGTTCATCAGCTTTGCAGCAGCCACCATGTCACATATCTGCATTTGGACAGTAGTAACTTTCTTAATGAGATGGTGACAATCATAAACACTGGATAATTATAAACATTTAGTATACTGGAATGATGTGTACTCCTGTTCTCATCTGATTCAGACCACCATTGGCTTGGACCACGAGATAGCCGTTCGTTCTTGAGCCAGGAATCCCTGAAACGCAACTTAGATCATGTCAAAAAATCGGTACACTGATGTCGAAGGCAGATATGTATAGCAGAATAAATGATAGCTATGCAACTTACTTAGTTTATCTTTTGGCCTCGCGATGCACTGATGAAAGCCTCCACTATTTGGTCGCCTCCAGATTTCAGGAATCTTTTTGTCATGCCAAATATAATAACTCAATCATACAACTGATCCAATTACGAAAGTATTATTCTAGTAAAAGTTATCGCCAAATAGGAAAAAGTTTATTAACAGAAAGTTAGCAGAGAACGGTTGTGTGCATTTCCCTTGACGCCTTTGCCGAACCTTTTCGTTCCAGGCACCGTGCATAGTGTACACTAAGCTCAAATAAACCCAAAATTTCTTTGGCATTTACAAGTTCGCAGACATATCTACGCATAAAGAACTATTAGTACGTTGAAGGTTAAAAGTCGGGATAGTGTTTCAGGTGAGTTACATAGTGTAGGCGTCAAAAAATGCTGAGAGATATCCAAACACAGCTCAAAAGGAAGTCATCCAAAATGTCAAAAAGAACACAAGTATAGACTGTCTCGCACGCGAGACATACTTGGACTGTCTCGCCGTGCGAGACAGTCTTTACTTTCCTTCAGTGGCGAGACGGACTTGTACCCTGTCTCGGCCCACGCGAGACAGCTCTTTTACTCGTCTCGCGGGCGAGACAGACTGTTTACTGTCTCGGCCCACGCGAGACAGTCTTTACTGTCTCGCCGTGCGAGACAGAATTTACTGTCTCGCGCGTGAGACAGCTTTCAGATGGTCAAAACCGCCTTTGTAACTGCCCTACACGTGGCCACTAACTGTTCAAGAACGTGGGAAACGTCGTGGGCGAGAATCACGTGGATAACTGCCAAAATAACGGAGTTTGAAACGTGGGATGACAGTTAAAACGAAAACTGCCTGACGGTTACTGTTTCCGAGACAGCGTTTACTGTCTCGCGGGCGAGAAGCAGGCCGAGACGGCAATACACTGTATCGGCCCGCCCGAGACAGGCAATACCAGGTGTCTCGACAGCCGAGACAGCAAATGCTGTCTCGGGAGCCTGTTTTCCGCCAACTGTTCCTAGGGGTTATAAATACCCCCTGAATGCTATTTTTGAGAGAGGCTGATGAGAGAGCATCCACAGTCTGATTTCGGAGCAGAGAGGGCAGAGTACCCGAGCTTCTGGCAATTCCTTGAGATTTAAGCTTTGACTTAATAAAAGAAGTCTTATAAAAAGGCTATTTCTTTTGAATTTATTGTAATCGACTGAAGATATAATGAATTCCATGACAAAACCAACTTTTGACGCAAACAAGCTGGCGACCACAGTGGGAGCCAACGGTCTCGCTGTCGAGACCGTCGTGTCGCAGCCAACCATCAAGATCCCGGTTGAATCAACGGTCGAGTACGAATTCGACCAAGCGAAGTTTGAGGAGTATTTGTCATCCTCATCTGTAAAGTCTTCCTCGCCTCTCAAATGCAGGAAGATTTCATCTTTGTTGAAGTTGTCAAACACTACAGATGAAGACTCTCGCTTGATTGTTGCTGAGGATTCTACTCGCAACCTCTCTGCTCATAATGACTCTTCTCCAATTAAGGAGTCATTAAATCAAAGCCCGCCGGCATTGACGAAAAGAGCTCGTCAGAGACAACGCCAACGCCGCGCTCGCCAAATGGCTAAGGCCTTGGAACAACCCGACGGAGTTCGTTATCATGCGGACTTAGAGTCGAGGAGGCATCGAGTGGTTCAGTTGTCTCAACAACCAATCACTCATATCTCTGCCAAACTCACGACGGAGGAATGGACTATTGTCAAAAGGACTCGTTCGACCCTCAAAGAACGCATACAAAAACATCGTGCAAACGCTGCTCATGCCCGTGCTCTCTTACAACAAAGACGAGAAAAGAAGAAGGAAACGGTGGCCAAAGAACCACCGAAACTCTGCCAAGTTTGGGTTCCAAAGTCTGGAGTTGTGCAAAATCAGCATTCGGAGCCCGTTAAGACTCCACACCCGCAAGGGGGTGGTTCTAAACGTGTGACTCCTGAAATAACCTTGGATCGCTCAAAGGCAATAATAATTTGTCCTGAGAATGCCAACAAGGTTTTACACCCCCAAAAGAAGATGTGTTCGCCAAAAGACATCGTTATGCCTGGGAGGTCATACCAACAGGCGATAGGATTTTCCGGCAATCATACTGATGAATCATACTATCAAATTGTGGGTTTGAATAGATTTCGAAAGAGAATTGTTCAAAAAATGAACTCTTATTGTTCCTGTGTGCGACTCATTAGAGCAGTATTGTCGGAAGATGATTACTCCAAACGAGAAGCCATCCCGCAAAGAGTCTCAATAGTCCAGAGACTTTTCACCGAAATGTCAAAGCCCAAGCCGGGACATTTCTGCAATAAACTTGCTGTCCAAGAGGATGAACTCCCTGAAGTCACCATCAACATGGTTGATAAAAGAAAGTCTAAGCGGCATTCAAGTGACTCAGATCCTGACTTTTCCCCGAGAGGAAAAGTCAATTCAAGAATTGCCAAACGGATGTCCCGACTCCAGTTAGGAGCCATCAGACATAGAGACTACAAGAGAATACATGAAGGAATGTCATCAGAGAATGAGCTCTCGGATACTTGTTCTACGATCGCTTCGGATGATACGGTATCTAGCACAGGACAAACCAGAGAAGTACTCACAATCACCTCTGATCAGTTCACTCAAATACTTCAAGAAGCTCTAGCCAAACAACGTGAAGAAATTAGAGCTGAAATGAGGACAGAGATGGAGTTAGCTATCCAACAAATGAGAGAATTGCTAGCTCAACGGCCTCAACCTCCTGAGTCCAGTCAGCGAGCTGAATCCAGTCGCCACACTCAGAATGTTGTAGATGATAGTGATCCAGAAGTGGATAAAGTCATTATGGCTGATACTCCTCCCAATAGCAATAACGCTGGGGGTGGTTTAACGCACACTCCCAATAACGATATTAGGGGTGGTTCAATAGCACCTCTTACAGGGGATGGCCTAACTCATTCTCCTCAACGTCCTTCGAATGAAGACATAGGCGATGACGAGAAAATGAAAGAGCTTGAAAACAAAATCAACGCTTTGATGACGGCTCAAGAAGTGAAAAAGACGGGTATTCCATGTCCCTATCCAAGAGAATGAGATTCAATACCGTACCCGGCAAAATTCAATATGATTAACTTCACATCATTTGATGGGAAAAGCTCGCCTACTCAGCACTTGATTTATTTTAAGTCTCATGTGGGCATGATTTCTGGAAACGAGGCTTTAATGGTCCGGTCATTCGTTGGCACTCTTCGTGGGCCCACCTTCGATTGGTATCGACGTCTCAAGCTAGGGAGCATCAATTGCTGGGATGACATGGAAAGTTTATTCCTCAGCAACTTCTTCGATGATGATACCGAAGTGTCAATCAGAACCCTTCTAGATGAGAAGCAAAAAGACGGAGAGTCAGTTGATAATTTTGTCAAACGTTTCCGTAACAAAGCAATGAATTGCAGAGATCCTATTACAGAGGAGTTCATCCTGCAAACATGCCACAATAACCTCTCCATCGATATCCTGGAAGCTCTGGGGGTCGTGCCATCCACAACTTGGAAGGATTTGAAAGTGCGCGGTGAACAAGCTGAACACTTTCTTAAAAGAAAGAAAGCTGAGAGCACAACTTGGAAGGAGTTAAAATCTCGGGGTGAACAAGCTGAGCACTTTCTTAAAAGAAAGAAAGCTGAGAGAGGCCAACCAATGACATCTGCAACCGTTGAGAATGCGACTCTCGATCCGAGGTTTCAAAAGGAATATTCTTTCGAAGATGATGAAGCTCCAGCCATATTAGAATACCTCCTCGCTAATGACAAAATCGAGCTACCACCTATTAAAGATCGGGATGGAGCTAAGAGGATTACGGATCTAAACTACTGTGCGTACCACAGAAGGGTTCTTTATCCCACCGAGATTTGCTTTGGACTCAAAAACAAAATCCAAGCCCTAATTGACTCCGGCGTCATAACGACGAAAGAAGTCGAGTAAAGACGACCATACAACTCCAGTGGGTGCACGAGTATAAACTGTTTCCCCACACTCCAAAGAGCATATGAGTATAAACTGCTTCTCGATTATCCAACTGAGTACAATTTCTGAATACTCTATTGCTGAGATGAGATTCGATCACCTCGTTAGATCAATCTTCCCTCACAAATTCCCATCTTGGTCAAATCTTTAAACAGTTAGGACCAAAGCCAAAATCTCCTCTCGATTCGTTCCATGAACGAGAGGTCCTCAAATTGAACGATCAAACCTTTAAACAGTTAGGATCGTCTCAAATTCCCATCTTGGTCAAACCTTTAAACAGTTAGGACCAAAGCCAAAATCCCCTCTCGATTCGTTCCATGAACGAGAGGTCCACAAATTGAACGATCAAACCTTTAAACAGTTCTTCCCTCACAAAATTCCCATTTTGGTCAAACCTTTAAACAGTTAGGACCAAAGCCAAAATCCCCTCTCGATTCCTTCCATGAACGAGAGGTCCACAAACTGAACGATCAAACCTTTAAACAGTTAGGATCGTCTCAAAATTCCCATCTTGGTCAAACCTTTAAACAGTTAGAACCAAAGCCAAAATCTCCTCTCGATTCCCTCCATGAACGAGAAGTCCACAAACTGAACGATCAAACCTTTAAACAGTTAGGATCGTCTCAAAATTCCCATCTTGGTCAAACCTTTAAACAGTTAGGATCAAAGCCAAAATCTCATCTCGATTCCCTTCATGAACGAGAAGTCCACAAACTGAACGATCAAACCTTTAAACAGTTAGGATCGTCTCAAAATTCCCATCTTGGTCAAACCTTTAAACAGTTAGGACCAAAGCCAAAATCTCTTCTCGATTCCCTCCATGAACGAGAAGTCCACAAACTGAACGATCAAACCTTTAAACAGTTAGGATCGTCTCAAATTCCCATCTTGGTCAAACATTTAAACAGTTAGGACCAAAAGCCTCTTCTCGATTCCTTCCATGAACGAGAAGTCCACAAATTGAACGATCAAACCTTTAAACAGTTAGGATTGTCTCAAAACTCCCACTTGGTCAAACCTTACTACAGTTAGGACCACAATCAAAATCCCCTTTCGATTCATTTCATGAACGAGAGGTCCACAAATTGAACGATCAAACCTTTAAACAGTTAGGATCGTCTCAAAACTCCCACTTGGTCAAGCCTTATTATAGTTAGGACCACAACCAAAATCCCCTTTTGATTCATTTCATGAATGAGAGGTCCACAAATTGAACGATCAAACCTTTAAACAGTTAGGATCGTCTCAAAACTCCCACTTGGTCAAACCTTACTACAGTTAGGACCACAACCAAAATCTCCTTTCGATTCATTTTTTGCGAACGAAGGGTCCACTTTTGAATTGAGTAATCAAACCTTATGACAGTTAGGATTATTCAAACCAATCCAGATTCTCTAAGTGGAGATCCCACTTTGAGTTTCTTTACTCCAGGAGATAGAATATAAAATTCTTTTTCTCCGATTCTGGGTTTATCTCTACCAACAAACAAGAGACCAGGAGATAGAATATAAAATTCTTCCTCTCCATCATCGGGTTTATCTCTACCAACAAACAAGAGACCAGGAGATAGAATATAAAATTCTTCCTCTCCATCATCGGGTTCATCTCTACCAACAAACAAGAGACCAGGAGATAGAATATAAAATTCTTCCTCTCCATCATCGGGTTCATCTCTACCAACAAACAAGAGACCAGGAGATAGAATATAAAATTCTTCCTCTCCAATTTCGGGTTTATCTCTACCAACAAACAAGAGACCAGGAGATAGAATATAAAATTCTTCCTCTCCGATTTCGGGTTCATCTCTACCAACAAACAAGAGACCAGGAGATAGGATATAAAATTCTTCCTCTCTAATTTCGGGTTCATCTCTACCAATAAATAAGAGACTAGGAGATAGAATATAAAATTCTTCCTCTCCATCATCGGGTTCATCTCTACCAACAAAAAAGAGACCATATTACTCAAATAGGTACACGAGTCTAAACTGTTTCCCTACCATCAACAGGAAGTTTCTGGAGAATATCACTCAAAATATTCTTAAGAATAACCTGGCTACCTCCCAATGGGTATACGAGGTTAAACTATTTCCCAAGAACTCCAAAAAAAGACTGATACAGTGATTAACAATGCGGTATCAATTTGATGACAAAAGCTGAATTCACAAGTACAAATTTCAGCTTCAATTCAAGATCTCGACGACGGTCAAGCGATGAACGCTATGCCGAAAGGATCTTAGCTATTCTACAAAGCACTGAATAGACTAAGAGACAAAGAGATCAAATGTTGAAGCCATCTACAGGTTCTTCTATACGATCTACCTAACCAAGCATGGAAAGGATCATGAGTAATACCTATCTTATCCAAAGCATCCCAGAACTCCTCTATAAAAGATTGAGTCTGGAATACTTTGGAGGGCGTATCTGTAAGCGTCAAAAAATGCTGAGAGATATCTAAACACATCTCAAAAGGAAGTCATCCAAAATGTCAAAAAGAACACAAGTATAGACTGTCTCGCACGCGAGACAGTCTTTACTGTCTCGCACGCGAGACAGACTTGACTGTCTCGCTGTGCGAGACAGTCTTTATTGTCTCGCGGGCGAGACAGACTTTTACTGTCTCGCCCACGCGAGACAGTCTTTACTGTCTCGCCGTGCGAGACAGAATTTACTGTCTCGCCGTGCGAGACAGAATTTACTGTCTCGCGCGTGAGACAGCTCTCAGATGGTCAAAACCGCCTTTGTAACTGCCCAACATGTGGCCACTAACTGTTCAAGAACGTGGGAAACGTCGTGGGCGAGAATCACGTGGATAACTGCCAAAATAACGGAGTTTGAAATGTGGGAAGGCAGTTAAAACAAAAACTGCCTGACAGTTACTGTTTCCGAAACAGCGTTTACTGTCTCGCGGGCCGAGACAGCAAACACTGTCTCGCCTGCCGAGACAGCAAACACTATCTCGACAGTCGAGACAGCAAAGGCTGTCTCGCGAGCCTGTTTTCCGCCAACTGTTCATAGGGGCTATAAATACCCCTCGAAGGCCATTTTTTGGAGGGGCTGATCAGAGAGCATCCACAGTCTGATTTCGGAGCAGAGAGGGCAGAGTACCCGAGCTTCTGACAATTCCTTAAGATTTAAGCTTTGACTTAATCTTAAGAAGAACGACTATCTTACTTTGATAAGATATCGTTTCAAATTCTCACTTCGATAAACGAAGGAAGAATCATAAACCCCTCACGATTCAATCAGAATCTGTGATTTGGTGGTCCACGGGCTAACGCACCCCCGGCACAGGCAAAGATCCCACGCAAGCAGCGATCCAAACAACGATCCAAACAACGATCATGCGTTTGTTTCTCAAGAGTTGTAATTTTCATTTTGTTGTGTAAAAGAAGTCTTATAAAAAGACTATCTCTTTTTTGAATTTATTGTAATCGACCGAAGATATAATGAATTCCATGACAAAACCAACTTTTGACGAAAACACATAGATTCTAAGTTTTATTTTTACCTAGCAGCAAGTTTGATGAGATTAAACTATTTCATGAAGATATGCTTATGTGGTGATTAGCTGGTATGGTTATGAGCTAAACAATGTTTGCATGTTGTTCATATAGCATTTGCAGACTGCAGATGCCTTTTTCATTTCTTTTTCCCTTTTCTTTTCAACAACGCAGGCGGGCACAACAAAATCGGAGTTTTACTGGCAAAGGGAGTCCCCCATCAGATAACGTTGGAAGAAGTATAAGAAATTGCAAGGATTTACTAAGAAAGACAATTCCTGTATACAAAAAGGTGACTAAGAAAGACAACTGCTTAACAACCAACCATAACAAAGGGAGAGGGAAATGACTGACTAACTAACTAACAACTAGCTTTCAAAATGCAATTTCTTTTAGATGCCAAACGAGCTAGGCTCTGCTAACAGATTTAGAAAAATTTCCTCGAAGGCGGAGCCGTATTCATGAAAATAAAATAGGAAAGAACTTTAACATTGCAGATTTATGAAATGCAAATCACTGAAGTCATCAAAAAAAATTTGTTTATCAAAAAGAAAAACGATACCCAACTTCGCACCACAAAAATCTTCGACGTACCATTTTCTGAGACTTTTTCCGAATGCTCATCCTCAGACTCGTCAAATTGACCTCGTCCTCTTCCTTCAATCTCAACACATCATCATGGCTCCTCATTTGCTGCAAAAAACTGGCCCTCTCTCCGATACTCCCTCCAATCTGGGAAATCTTCAAAACTCCCACGACCGCCATCACGAAGAAAAACGACAGCATAACTCCTCTCCACCACATCCCCTTCGATATTTTCGAACCTTTGCTATTCGTACCCGCATTCTTCCTACAAAACAATGCTCTCAGAACTCTAAGGGACCCTCGAATTGGCTGGTACTCGTGGCTCTCGACATCGTCATCATCATCATCCGCTTGATAAACCTCTTCCTCTTCTGTTTGTTGGTTTTTCTCAGGGTCGAGGTCTTGTAAGCGCCGCCTTGTGGGGCCGTGGAGGTTGGTGGATGATGTCGTCGGGCTGGCCCCGGCCATGAGAGGGAGGGAGGAGAGAGAGAAAAGAGAGAGAAAGAGAGGAGGAGGAGGAGAGAGAGAGAGAGGAGAAAAGCCCGGGAAAATTAAGCGATGGACAAAGGGATGCTCTTTGCGCTGCGCAACAAATGGGCAGTGTAACACGTCTGGTTATAAAACAAACTCGGTTTGAATCTCTTACACAATTAAGGAGGGGGAACTAACACTGGTTTAATTTAAAATTTGTTTATCGGGGTGGGTTGGGCTTGGGCCAATTTTAGGACAAATTTTCAAAACCAACCCATTTAGAAACTTAATTATAAAAAACGATCTATTTGTAACTTAATTATCAAAATTTACCCAGTTTCATCCAGTTGGCTAAAACTGGGTCGATTTTGATAAAAAAAAGTTACGAAACTTTACGGGACTATGAAATCCCATGAAGTTTCGTAAATTATTTCGCCAATATCGACCCAGCTTCAGCCAACTGGCTGAATCTGAGTCGATTTTGACAATTATATTCGAAATGAGTCTATTTTTGCAATTAAGTTTCTAAATGGGTTAGTTTTGAAAATTTGTCCCAAATTTTATCATTGATTTTCTTTTATTAATCGAACCTCTAGTGGGTTAGTTCATTGTAGCTAATTTCAGGTTCGACGGTTTGATGATTGGGACGTGATCTATTTTGGTCCAGCGAGACGCCCGTCACTTTATTTGGAGTCCGATTAAGGGTTGTGTGATATAGCCACGGACTAGCACTAGAAATTTCTAATTTTGATCCCTGCATATAACTCATATAAAGATATCATTGGATTGGGGACAAATCTCAAAATGGGTTTTAGAATCAAGCACTCTCTCCACCCCATCTTGGCGTATACGCCTATGTACATGGGGGCATTGTTCATTTGGGCTACATGACAAATATTACGTTTTGGGGTGCGAGTTGTTGTTATTATGATGAAGCCAAATGATTTGTGATAATGATCACGAAGAAAATGGGGGAGGATTTTGTTATGGGTGTTTTCGTTTGCTTCCCATGTCCTCCCTTTGGATAGGCTCGATCACTCGGCGTTGAATTGTTCAGAAAGTACGCAAGTACGCGGGAAACTTCTTCACGTAACCCTAGTTTTATACATTAAATCACTCACCGATAATTTTGAAATCGGTGTAGATATCGGTAAAGTTTCATACTTTTCCTTATGACCCCACAAATGTTATTAAGAGAAGAACCAAGGAAAATGATAACTAGTTGGAGCCAAACACCCTTGATGTCGCACGTACGCATCAACGCTTAATGATCCTACCCATTTTTGATGGTTGACAAAAGAAATACACGCGCATAAGAATCTATATTTGTTCTTATATAATAAAGGGGAAGAAAGACGTCACATGCATTGCCAATTTGCCACGCATCAATCAATGGGCCTTAACAAATTTTAGGCCACCGGTCTTAAAAGACATTTTCCAAATATCATTTATTTATTTATTATTATCATTGGGAGATAACAGTCAAATTCAATGACGGAAATTGCATAATTTTAAAAAGGATAGAAACAAGCTCAGATATGTTTATGAAATTTTTTTTTAGGATTAGGTGCACCACCATTTTACTCTTAGCCGCAACAATTATCACGAGCTCAGCCTCTTGGTTAGTATATATAGCCCAAACCATAGGCCCAATTTATGAAGCTTAGTTGGCTCGGCCCAAACCATAGGACAAAATTTCAAAACAATCCCGTTTATAATAATAATCGTAAAAAAAACCATTTCCAACTTATTTTCAGAAACCGATCTGGTTTTATCCTCAGAGCGCTGAAACCAGGTCGGTTGTTGGAAAAAAATTTCCGAGAAACTACACGGGAGGCAAGAAGGATTTTGACTTGTCATTTGAATGCAAATTTACAGTGCAAATTTCTTGGTATATGGCTTCATAGCATGAGAGTTTATTCTCTTGCAAAGTGCTCTGCCACTCATGGCTCTTCTAGCTTGAACTTTAATGTGACCTATTATATTTTTTTTCTCACTTTTGTCAGCGTTGTCGTACACGTGTATCAATGCACTACTTCGATAAAATATTGAGCTCCTTTGAAAGTAATATTATTGTGAGGCTTTTGCAGACCGGAAGCATTCTAATGGCAACTACTCGTGTACTGAAACCATTTTATGGAAAAATAAACGAATAAGAAATGTCTCATGATGTGCATAGGCTCAAGGGACCTTTGGGCTTCTATATGTTATGTTGTAATGGTAGATTGTGTCACACAGAGTATTGTGAACGTGGTAATTTTAAGGTAAACCTATGATGGATATGCAGAGGATTTCATGTTGTAGGAACTTTTGCTTATATATGAAATTCTTCACAGCATAAGAATTTTTAAATAATGATATATATATCATTTGATTATATTTTGTAGACTGTAGGATTTTCTTGCTTCTATATACACTTCCTTCTGGCATAAAAATGTTTGACAACTGTATTAAACGTAATTTCATTATGATTGTTCGGTCATGAAAATACATTTTAAAGGTGGTAATCTGAAGGTGAAGTGTTTATAGAGTAAAGTCGGTAAACTGTCTACACCAAGACAATTAATTAGGCTATATAACCACTTACTAGTTACTTCTAGTGATGGAGGAAATGTCTCAAACAGGTTGTGGTTTGAAATGATTTGGATGCCGGACCTTGAGAAGTTTTGTTGCTTTCAATCCTTTAATTTTAGTTGCAATAGTTTTGTAGTATTCTATACAGTTCATGGTCTTTAAATTTTAGATAGCTCTTTGGAACTTTGAAGAGGGGTTAAGTTCAAGTTAAGGAACCACATCGCGTTCAAATTCTCAAGGGATAGATTCAAACCTTCGTTTTGTGTAACAATGAGACTTGCAACTGTGAGCTGACTCTCTTCATAATTTTGTGAGCGGAGTAGTTTCTTAATCCGAGACATCTGAAACCCGAGGCATTTATATGCATCGGATCAATATTAGGGTTCCTACTAAAAAGAAGCATTTGTGTATCTTATTAAACCCAGCTTTTTCATTAAACAAAGGAAAACTTCTCTTCCTACTGAAAATGTGAGATTTGTCGTCACCAGAGTTCATACATAAAAGAGTCGAATGAGACAGTTTGCAGCCAAAAAGCCAAAGAGCATAATAAGAGAACAACAAATAAGAGATCAGAGACGAACATAACTAATCTTCAACGATCAGCCCTCTTACACCATCGCAAACAGGAGGGAAAAAAAAAGAGAAAAAGAGAAAAAGAAAAAGGGAGAGGAGAGGGGACGGTAAAATCTCAAAACAAAGCTTATGGTTTCATCTCCTCGTCCTCGTCTTCAATCTTCGGCGCCAGGTAGTAGCGAATATAACCCATGTCCGCGACCTTGTACTCGACAACAACAGGCAACTCGGAGGAAAGGCTGATGGTCACGGTCTCCGACAAAGGCGTGGCCTTCGTGAAGGAGTTCATGTACCTCAGAGCGAAAGTCAGCGACACGGGATCGTTCATCTCTATAACTGTCGCCTCCTCCGGCTGCAAGTAAAAACGCGACAAAATCAACAAAAATAAAATCAATTAATAACGGGAATAAAACTAGCAACGCATACCTTGTCGACGCTCGCGTTCTGCCTGCAGACGATGTTAGCGCTTCCGATATCCCCTCTCGTCGAAAACTTCACGCCCTCTTTCGTCACTGAGATGACAACTGCAATCCCACAACCACAGCAGAAGAGATCGCTATCATACGAAATGTAGAGGAAAACAGCCATGTTTCTACCAAAAAATTATGTACCGGTATCACCGATGCTGCTGAGATCCTTGCAGATCCTAGAGAACTCTGAGGAGGGCATCCTCACGATCGCTTGATACTCGGCGTCTGGAATCCCCAGATGCTCGCTGTCGATGTCCATGAGCTTCATCTCGAAATCAGAGATCCTGTCTTGATCTGTCGAAGAGCCAAAAGCCAACAAATTTAAGAAGAGGAATAGCAAATTCCCCCAAAAGTCTGGGTTCTACTAGGGTTCATGGAGGGGGGGTAAAGAAGAAGAAGAAGAAGGAGGAGAAGAAAGGTCGATTGATTACTTGGGCTCTCGAACATGAAGGTGACGGTGTCGCCGCCGTCGTCGGCCTTGATGGTGATGATGTCGTCGTTGCCGGCGCACTTTAGCATCTTGGCCATGTTGTTGAGGTTCATGCCCATGGAGAGGTTGCGGTCGCAGCGGTAGTGCTCGAAGCCCTCGGACCGGAGGAGGAGGGCGACGAGCGCCACGTGGCTGGAGTCCATGGCCTGGAGGGAGAAGCCGGAGGAGGAGCAGTCGAAGTTGGCGTCGGTGACCAGATCCTTGATGGATTCCAGAACCTTCTTCAGGAGACTGCCCTGGACTAACCTCAGCTCGAACATTTTCGGACCCTAGTAAAAACCGACGAAGGGCGAAAGGGGAGAAACGAGAGGAGGAGGAGTAAGGGGCAAATTGGGAAAGAGGAGGATAAAAAGAGGGGGGGTTGTTGCTATTAAAAAGCGGGAGGCGGTGGGAGGAAACGATTGTTTTTCCCCCGCCAAGTTTTCGCGGCAATCGAATCGGAATTTGGAAAATAAAGTGAATTGAGCGGGGCGCGCTACATCAGCGTCGTTATATATTTACCATTTTTAGATGGCTGAGAATAATTATTTATAAAGAGATGGGTTTTGTTTCGTAGTATCCAAATAATACAACATTTGCATTGCAATCAGGATCACTCCCTTTAACATTCTCCTATGATAAACAATAATAATCCCAACTATTTTTCTCAACAAATAATAATAATGATGATAACAAACAATTACCATTCTTCAAATTGCAACACGAAGACCAATGAACAATAAGAAGATTCTCAATGTGGTAAAATATACATATGTTCATTCTCAATGTAGCCTTTTTATTACAACTAGGAAAAATGAAGGCCACAACTTTTGAAGATGAAGAAAGGACGTTACTGAACTTGATCATAAAAGAGTGCACAATCCAAGGATCCTAGCAAAGTAGATGATTATCGACAATACCGCATTGTATCAGCACAGAAAACCATTGCAACAACCATTCTAAAAGCACACATCATAGACATTTCAACAGATAAGAGCACACATTGTTACATATAGTTCTTGCAAGCAACACAAAACAAAGCAGAAGGCTGCGACTTCAAGGATAACCAGCATAGATGGTGGAAAATATTTGAATTTTTTTTTTCTACTCTCAATGAGCAATGCAATATCACGGTTCTGGAGCAGGGCTCGCTGTGCGCTTGATGGAAGCACACTTAATAAGATGGTTATAGCTTCCCTTCTCCTTGAAAAGCTGGGAGAAATGGTGCTTGCAATAGAGGATGCCTTCAAGTGCTGCATAGCTCGAGGGAGTTATAGCGCAGCCTCCATGGGAGCACTTAAAACAGGACTTGTGATATACCTGTGATTCGACAGTCACCTACAAAAAGTTCAAGAGGAAAGTTTCAGAGGAAAAAAAATTAGATATCACTGCAGTGGAAGATATAGATATTAAAAAAGGGGTAAGGTAGCTTTTAGACACGCTGGAAGAAGGCTATTATCTTTATTGAAGTGTTTGACACACAAATTTCTTGTGTCTAGTCTCACTTGAGTGATATTTACAAGCCATTATTTATGCTTCATTCTGAGATGAGAGCTTGCAGGTTTAGAGGGCTTGTCCGAACCTCTATATACGTTACGGAGGGCAAACACGTGATAGCTGTTGGTTCGTCATAACTAATACATCAATAAAGTGGAAAACTTTTATATATCAAATGGATCACTAATCACACAGATAATAAATACAGGGTTGAAATTATTATATCAGCATTTTGTTTACCGCATAGCTCACAAAGACTAAGAAAATCATATTTATAATTAAGGATTAAAATTAGTAACAGAATATTAGGCCGCACTATGTTTAATAGGTTCTTATAGGGCTCCCATAGGTTGGAACCGCGAGGAGTGAATAGCTAGAAAGAGATTCAGTAATCTTGATACCTTGTATACATTAAAAATGGACTATTTTAATAATGGATAGATGTGTGGCTTCTTGAATTGTTGACCAAGAACCAGCCTCAAAACTTATATTTAAATCAATATAGAAACACTAATTCCATGGCATGCAAAATTCTGCACATGATCAAAGGCAATTAGTCAAGAAGTGCGAACAATGTGGGCCGTAATCAAACATATTAGTACCAAACTGAAAACCATATCCCTGCCTTAAGGAAATAGGGGACCCACCTTTTCAAGAGGGTATGCTGTTTTATTGCAAGTGGCGCATTTTTCTTGTGTCCCCGAAAACATGCCAGCAGCCTTACTAGGCGACCTTGTCTAAATTAAGATCAGACTGAGAATCACGACTTATAAACAATAACGAAGAAGTCAAAATCATAAGTATAACTAGAAAAAGAACTAAATAGTAAAAGAGAGGATGCCACATCGAACTTACTAGTTCTGGAGTTAGCTTCTCAGCTGATTTTGCAACCGCAGGAGAACAAATAGTTTGGCATCAAAACAAAAGAGTTAAAGAGTGACAGAAATATCACTTAGGTAACTCTAACCAGAGGAAGAACGTGTACCTGACTGGAAGTTCTTGCTGAAATTGCCTGTCTCTTTGAAGAGCTGATCAAAATGTGGCTTGCAATATAGAACACCTTCCATTGAAGAATAATTGCTTAGCTGCAGAAAAACATACGCACTATGTTATTCGTTCCATTTTCTATTTTTTCACAATCTTTACGTCTAACCCTACATACTAGGTAGCTCTTCACAATTTGCAGACTGAATATGGACATTTGTTTCCACATATGTAAAGCTCTTGCGCTTGAGAAAGAGATTTATCTTTGATAGTTAGGGTTGCTTGTCTGACACGAATGTAGTATTTCAATCCAGTGGAAGTTGGAATCCGATTTGTCACTTATCTTATTAAAACCAAAACCATTAGCAAACCTTTTTTTTAAACATGATGTTACTTTAAATTTTAGGAATAAGATATGTCATGCACTGATTTGATCATTCCAAGAACTTTTCGAAATTTAAATAGCATAGACAGTTACCCTGAAGACAAATATTGTTGTGATCGGATACTTCTGATAACCCAATTTCTCCGTAACTAGTGTACCAAAACCCACATGTAAAGGCCCTGCAGTGAGATGCCTTTGGCTCTGGCAAGTGAAGGTTTCTTGAAAGCAGTTACAAAGATTTCTATGGCTCATGTTAGAAAGGTTTCTTGAAAGCAGTAACTTCACCTCCATAGAGTCGATTGAAAGAACATAAAAAAAGGAAATATTAACAATATATGAATTTCTTTCTTTTGGAGGTTGACAGGTTACATGGCAGGTCGATAGGTTTTTATGGCATACCTGTAGGAGGTACCAACTATTATTAGTAATTTAGTAAGAAAGCCAGATGTTAGGACCAAGAAACAGACTTAAGACTGAAACTTATGAGACCTTGCTACCAGCACAGCACTCAGGATCATCCTCATTCCTCATGGATTCTTTTTAGTTAGCCACCAGGGTTTACAAGCATTTGTTCATTCCAATTCAGAAACAAACCAATTTATATAATTAATGAGAGTCATATGAAGCCTAACTCATGGTTAATTAATTAAGTAAACCACACTTTATTGGTGATGAACCACATTGCACGCTGCTAACAAAATTAAACATGAGCAATCAATCTAGAATTGCTTGAAATGAAACCACCCTTCAATTTCATTCTCTCTCATATAATAAGTTGACACCAAGTAGCCGCCGCATTTAAATGCAGGTACCAATAGAGACAGTTAGAGCTACAGGTGGTAGTGTAGCAAACCATTCAAGGAAAATCTCGAATGCTAAATTATCAACTTGCAATTAAAGGTGAGATGGGGTAAGCAGCAATGCGTGGACAAATTTTCAAAATAAACCCTATTAGGAATTTAATTTTAAAAAACGACCCCTTTGAGATTCAACTGCCATTTTCAACCTAGTTTCAGCCATCTGGCAATTAAAATTCGAAAACTTCACGGGATTTAAAATCCCATGATATTTAGTGTCTGATTAGCGATGCTAAAATCCCATGAAATTTGGGTGGCTTTTTCATTAGCGTCACTAATCAGACACTAAACTTCACGGGATTTTAAATCTTGTAAAGTTTTCGAACTTGAATTGCCATTTTTCGACCTGGTTTCAGCCATCCAGATGGCTGAAACTAGGTTGAAATGGCTATTAAATATCAAAGGGGCCGTTTTTTTAAAATAAATTCTTAATAGGATCTATCTTGAGAATTTACCCGCAATGCGTTGATATATACCGAAACAAATGCATCCATGAGAAGTTAAGGGTAGCTTCAATTAAGGATAATAAGCTCAATTGAGAATTGATTTTGAGGGTTTGACCGTTTGCAATGAGCGTTCAAGTAGAGCAGGGTCGAAGGGCAGGGTAGAGATGAAACCGAACCAAGACGTAAGAGGCAAATTGAGATGAATGGATCCCGTGCCACGTACATTAATACGACAACTTTAAAGACCAACCAATAGATTGCCCTATTTAGATCCTGGATCGTGCCTCTCAACACAAAGTCGTTCTGACATTTGCCCTGAATCTCATCACGGCATCAATAGAACATAAGCCATCGATCAGGATCAGCTAAAAGAACAGATACAACTAAATCTATACAACAGCCGATCGAAACTCGGATTTTAACAAATATAACTAAATAAATCGACTAAAATATCTTTCGTGGGAAAAAAGAAAAAAAAAGAAAAAAAAAAACTTAGAATATTTACCTTTAGGGTGCCTTTGCAGTGATTGCACTTGAAGCAGGCCTTGTGATAGGAGATTCCATCAGCGGTCAGCTCGTCCATGAAGTAAACGGTCTTATCGCAAACCTTACACTTCTGCAGAGTTCCACTGAACGCCATTAATTATCCCTTTGATCGACTTCACACCCCCAAAAAAATCTCCTCTCCTCTCCTTCTCAAAAACCAAATCTAAGCACGGCGATCAATCGGGACCACGATCGCAGCAGATCTGTCGATTTCGAGAACAAGGGGAGACCGAGAGAGAATTATTGCGAGCGGGAAATGAGTTGGTCTCTCCGCCTTTTGCCGCGAGAAGAGGAAGGAGGGGGTGGGCAAATGAAATGATCCCGAGTAACTTTCCTGGCGAAAAGCCAGCGAGCGGGGAGAGGCACTGGCGGGGGAG